>NW_026606124.1:3355000-3422500 GCF_029834395.1 Sorex fumeus | reverse complement strand
GAGAAGGACTTGCCAGCACCTCTTCCAGGAAGCCCTCCAGGACCATGAGGTAGGCAGGAGTGTGTTCCCTCTCACCCCATCTTCACAGCACATCCTTCTGTGGGGCGAGGCCTGGCAGGTTGAGTGCCTGGGGCTCACAGGTGGGCCTCGCCTCACAGCCATTGTGACCAGGGTTCCATTGTGACACGCAGCTGATAGGCTGTGTTCAGGAGGGGAGGCCAGGAGAGCCCCAGTTCCTCCTGGGAATGCAACTCAGCCCCCCAAGAAGCTGCTGTGCCCTGATCAGGAAGCGTCACTCGGCCTTGGGTGGGCGCAGGAAGGTGCTCTGAGGACAGCCGGCAGGCGCCATGACCACACTCTCTCCTGAGAACAGCCTCTCGGCCAGGCAGTCAGCCTCCTTCATCCTGGTGCGTGTTCCCACTCCCTCTGCATCTCCCCCAACGCCCCAGCACATTTCCCCTGAGGATCAAACCGGGGGCCAGGGTGGAGGTGGATGGCTGGTACCTGGTTCTTGTCATGAGCACCTACGGTTTGATTGAGAAACGCATTTTTCCCGGTTCGTAAGGCTCTGACCTGGCTACTGTGTTTTAGGTTGGCCAAGCCCCGTGTCCTTAATGGTTTTGCCAACAATTTTGGTATGCTGCCACCAGGTGGCAGTAGAACTCCTGGCAGGAGGTGGATCCCAGCCCAGTTAATAAGATAAAGGCCATTCTTTAAGAAGTCATAAAAATTTACCACACTGTGTATTTTTCAAAATCAAAATAGCTAATTACAATGACCTTACCCAATCTCCAGTCTCATTAATCATAGTGATTAAGAGAGCGATACATAAAAAGCAGAGAAGAAAAATGGGTACCTCTGTTCCTTGTTATTTTTTTTTCCTTCATGTTACTGCTTTATTGCAGATAATCAGCAAGCCTTGGTTTGAATTTTCTTTATGTCTCGCTTCATTTTCTAAGCTTAGAGAAAGAAGAAAATTACTATCAAATGGCATTTGTTAGTAATGGCCACCCTAAACACTTTATTTATAGTCATTTGCCTCAACCCTGCACGGGTCACGCGTTTATTTTCATTGTGCAAGTGAGAGGATTCAGCCCACACAGTAAGCAACCGGACTCCAAAACATAGCTCAAAAGTGGTTTGCCTGGTGTTTAGACTGACCACGCCCCAGTCCTTCTGCAATTGTCAAACTGGGGTGCCAGGTTCTATGGTCTCAACCTTCAAAGGAACCTTGCAAGAAACATAGATTCATGGGTCCCAGCTCTTCTCCCAGAAGCTTGAGGAGGGGTCCAGTGATCCGTGTTTGAACAAGACCCTTGCTGACATGGAGAACTCTGATGTAAGCAGTCCCTTCCATCGCTGTGCTGATGATACAGTCTCTACATCTGGGCTTGTAATGGCCACAGGGTAACTTTCAGTTTGTACATTGGCCTTATGCCTGCCCTTCCCAATTGGGTGGATGTTGGATGAATGGGGGGGGGGGGTAGATGGGTGGGTGGATAGGTGGGTGGCTGGATGTTGGATATATGGATGGGTATGTGAAAGGAAGAAAGGATGGGCAGATGGATGGATGCATGACTAAATGGAAGGAAAGCTGGATGGATGGATGGATGGATGGATGGATGGATGAATGGATACATGGAAGGAAGGAAGGAAGGAAGGAAGGAAGGAAGGAAGGAAGGAAGGGTAGGAGGGAGGGAAGAAGGGAGGGAGGGAGGGTAGGGAGGGAGAGAGGGGAGGAGGGAGGGAAGGAGGGAGGGAGTGAGGGAGATTAGGGAGGGAGGAAGGAACCCTGAATGTTGGAAGGGTGAATGGATTTTTCAGTTCCTGGGACCCAACCGGAACCTCACACATGTGAAGTGTGTGCTTTATCACTGAACCTACCCTTAGCCCCATCTGCCCGCCTTGGGTCATGGCCTTTGGGTGAGCAACACAGCTCCCATGAGCCAGGGTTATTCAGGGGGTGTGTCCTGTCCCTCCATGGAACCGGGGTGCAAAGGAGGTGGAGTGGCTTCGCGGCACCAGAGACCTTCCCCAGACTCATTGAACCCTCACGAGGTTGCATCCCACCCTCCTGGAAAGCTCCCTTAGTCTCCAGAGGTTTCCCAGTCTTCCTGTGAACACTGAGAAAGTCCTCAGTGAATGATGTGTGTGGGGGGGGGGGGGGGAGCAGGGGGGAGGCATGTACCGTAGTCCAGGCTTCTTGGCTTGAGGCCTTGGCAGGCGCTGGTTCTGGCTGCTTTTTCCAGGCTGAGTGTCCCTCAATCTCCAGGCCTGCACTGCTGGCTCACACATGCGCAGATGAAAGTGCTCGATTGCATCCTCTAGGACACAAGGAGGGAGGCAGGGGTGGGGTCGACAGCCCCGAGGGCCCCATGCACCACCCCCCGGGGTGGGTTTCCACGCCACTCAGATTTGGGGTGGGGGACAAAGAGTGTTACTAGGTTAGTGGAGCAGGAAATGGAGGAATATTAGGGGATAAAATATATGAGTACAGGAGAGCGGTTGGAGCGATAGCACTGCAGATAGGGCATTTGCCTTGCACGCAGCTGACCCAGGTTCGATTTCCTCCGCCCCTCTTGGAGAGCCCCGCAAGCTACCAAGAGTATCTCGCCCTACAGCAGAGCCTGGCAAGCTACCCATGGTGTATTCGATATGCCGAAAACAGTAACAAGTCTCACGGTTTGTTGTGAGACATTACTGGTGCCCGCTCCAGTAAATCTGAGCAACAAGGAGGACAGTGGACAATGCAGTGCTACATGGTCTTGCCTTGCATGCCACCAGCCCTGGTTGGATCCCCAGCACCAAATGATCCCAGAGAATCACTAGAAGGGGTCCCTGAGCACAGTGCGTGAACAGAGCCCTGCTGGGTATGGCCCAAACTCCTCCATGCCCCAAAAGAGGACTTAAAAGACCATTATGTCCAGTCTCCACCCCTTGAAGGACCCCAATAGCAGCCCTGGATGGGGGGATTCCTTCGGCTCCCTGCACGCTTCTCTAGCCTGTCCTTGACTTGCTGTCAAATGCCTTAGATGTACTTGAAGGTGGTCTGTGCTGGGGGGCAGGGGCATGCTCTGGGCTCAGAACACCGTGTGCTGCCTGTTGTTGAAGCCAGGGTGCTGCACGGTCCCCGGCCTGCAAGCCATCACCCTGAAAGCAATGCGGGCACAGCAAGGGCTCATGCCTGGCTCTGCTCAGGGGTGACTCCTGGCTCTGTGCTCAGGGGTGACTCCTGGCAGGGCTTGGGAGGGTCATATGTGGTGCTGGGGATGACTCCCAGGTTGGCTGAATGACAGGCAAGAGCCTTATCGCGGGACTCTCCCTCCCCGCTGTACTGTCTCTTTCCAGTACTGTCTCTCCAGCCCTGGCAGTGACTTTTGGTGAACAGGTCCAGCGCTGGCCAGCGAGGTTTGGGTATGGACTGTTGGGAGTTGAAGCCCTGAGATTGGTGAGGCAAGCATCTGTCTCACGGTCTCTGCCATGTGGCGCTGGTGTCGGTCCTGTCTGGAGCGCATGGTGGTGACTGGGAGGCCCTTTCACAGAGAGAACCCATCTAGCTCGGCCTTTGACCCAAAGATTCGTATTTTGTTAAAACCTTGTATACATGGATATGCGAATGTGTGGATGGGGTAGTGGGGAGGGGAGTTTGTCTGCTTGCTTTTCAATCTGCCCCAGCAGAGTTTAGAAGGCAGGAGTCAGTCACTCCCAGGGGTCACTCCCAGTGACATTGTGCCCCCTTCCCCCAGTGCGGGTCTGAGGATTCAGTGCTGGGCATAGACACACACACGTTTTATCCAAATTGCAGACCTTTGCCTTTGAGACCCTTGTGGCATAGCATTAGGTTAAGCCCCAGTTCTCTTGGGCCAGAGCAGTGGTACAGTGGGTAAGGCGTTTGCCCTTCATACGCAATCCAGGTTCGATCCCTGGCACCCATACGGTTCCCTGAGCTCACCAGGAGTGATCCCCAAGTGCAGAGCCAAGGCTAAGCCCTGAGCATGCTGGGGGTATTCCAACCCCTCAAAACAAAACTCCAAAAAAGCACTTTTTAAAAAAATTTTTATTAGTGAAACACCATGAGGTATAGTTGTAGACTTACAATTTTTTGTGCTTGTATTTCAATTATACAATGATCTAACACCCATCCCTCCACCAGTGCCCATTTTCCACCACCAATGATCCCAGTATCCCTCCCATCCCCCATCCCCCCATCCCACCCTGCCTCTGTGGCAGGGCATTCCCCTTTGTTCTCTCTCTCCTTTTGAGTGCTATGGTTTGCAAAAGAGGCATTGAGTGGCAATCATGTTTGGTCTATAGTCTACTTTCAGCATGCTTCTCGCATCCTGGGAGGAGGATCCTCCCAACACCCTTTATTTGGTGCTCCCTTCTCTATCTGAGCTCCCTTTTCCCCTAGCACGTGTGGCTGGCCTCCAAGTCATGGAGCAAAATTCCTGGTACTAATCTCGGCCACTCTTGGGTGTTAGTCTCCTATTTTGTTACTTTATGTTCCCCAGATGAATGCAATCCTTCTGTGTCTATCCCGCTCTTTCTGACTCATTTCACTTAACATGATACTTTCCATGTAGTACCACTTGTACGTAAATTTCGTGACTTCATCTTTTCTAACAGCTACATAGTACTCCATTGTGTAGATGTACCAAAGTTTCTTTAACCAGTCATCTGTTCTTGGGCACTCAGGTTTTTTCCAGATACTGGCTTTTGTAAAGAGTGCTGCACTGAACAAACAAGTGCAGATGTCACATCGACTATACTTTTTTGCCTCTCTGGGATATATTCCCAGGAGTGGTATTGCTGGGTCAAATGGGAACTCAATTTCTAATTTTTGGAGAATCATCCATACTGTCTTCCAAAAGGGCTGAACCAGTCGGCATTCCCACCAGCAGTGAAGGAGGGTCCCTTTCTCGCCACATCCGCGCCAGCAAAGGTTGCTTTTGTTCTTTTGGGTGTGGGCCAGTCTCTGTGGTGTGAAATGATATCTCATTGTGGGTTTGATCTGCATCTCCCTGATGATTAGTGATGTAGAGCATTTTCTCATGTGCCTTTTAGCCATTCGGATTTCTTCTTTGGGAAAGTTTCTGTTCATTTCATCGCCCCATTTTTTGATGGGATTGGGTGTTTTCTTCTTGTGGAGTTCAACCAGTACCTTGTATATCCTTGATATCAACCCCTTGTCGGATGTGTATTCAGCGAATATCCTTTCCCATTCTGTAGACTGTCTTTGTATTTTGGTCACTGCTTCTTTGGAGGTGCAAAAGCTTCTTAGTTTAAGATAGTCCCATTTGTCTATCTCTGTTTTCACTTGCTTGGCCAGTGGTGTGACATCTTTGAAGATACCATTAGCTTCAATATCATGGAGGGTTTTGCCAGCTTTGTCTTCAATGAACTTCATGGATTCTGGTCTGATGTTGAGGTCTTTAATCCATTTTGATCTTACTTTTGTACATGGCGTTAGGCAGAGATCTGAGCCCATTTTTTTGCACGTAGCCGTCCAGTTTTGCCAGCACAATTTGCTAAAGAGGATTTTCTTGCTCCACTTCACTTTTCTTGCCCCCTTATCGAAGATAAGATGATCATATGCTTGGGGGGAGATGTCAGTATATTCAACCCTGTTCCATTGGTCTACAGCTCTGCCTTTGTTCCAGTACCATGCTGTTGTAATTATTACTGAAAAAGCACTTTTTTTCCCGCCAAAAAAATATAAACTCTTTTTGGCCCCCTGTAGTGCCAGGGGATCGAACTCTAGGACCAAATACACAAATGTACAGGGGAGTGCTCCCCTGAGCTGCTCCCCAGCCCTGCTGCACCCTGACTCTTGATCCAAAGTGTTCTGGGTTCAAATCTCAGTTCAGATGCTGGTGTGTGATTTCAAGGTATATTCATGAACCTTCTAAGGCTCTGGTGTGTACAGCAGTGTGATTGCTATGCCTGACTCAAAAGTGGTCATGGAGATTCAGTAGCTTGATAAATGTATATTAAGTGCCTAGAGCAGTGCCTGGCACACCATCGATGCTTTTTAAGTGTTTTCAATGAAAGAATTTAATGCATTTATTTTCATAATTTGATTTTTCATTTCCAATATTTTTTTCTGCTTTATGTTTTTAATAGTTCCCTTTTTGACTTTAATTTTTTGAGTGATTTAGGGCGAAATGTCCCATAAATCTTCAAATTTTTGATTGTTTGTGGGCCACACACAGCACAGCACACCAAATGCAAGGCATACAGTCTCCCTGCTATATTATTTCTCCAGTCCTAAGACTCTCATTTTTAAAGTCAAAAACAAAATGATTTTTCCTGATTCCAGCCCCAAATCAAATAAAGAAATCAAATTTATAGTTAAAAATCTTCTCAGAAAGAAAACTGCCAGCCCAAATTTCCTCACTGCTCTACTGAACATTTAAGAAAAAAAAATATTAGCAAGCCTGTATATAATAATTTTTAAAATTGAAAATCAGGAAACAGCCCTCCTCATTCTATGAAGTCAGCATTATCCTAATGCCAAAATCAAGGACATTACCAGACACGGAAATTATAGATCTATATCTCTCATGAACATGGGTGCAAAATTTCTAAATGAAACTATAGCGAATCATATCCAGTGATGGAGATAAAGGATCATTTATCATCGCCAGTGCATTTTATCTTAAGAACACAGCTAATTTAACTTTTTAAAATTTAAACTTTAAAATTAAAAAATTTTAAATTGTGGGGCTAGAGTGACAGTACAGAGGCTAGGGCATTTGCCTTGCACGCAGCCGACCCGGGCTCAATTCCCAGCATCCCACATGGTCCCCCAAGCACTGCCAGGAGTAATTCCTGAGTGCATGAGCCAGGAGTAAGCCCCGTGCATTGCCGAGTGTGACCCAAAAAGATTAAAAACATTTTTTAATTGTTTTGTTTTTGTTTTAGGGGCCCTATCTGGTGATATTTAGGTTTTACTCCTGGCTCTGCACTCAAGAAGCACTCCTGGGGCTATGCTCAGGGGACCATATGGGATGCCAGGGATTAAATGGGAGTCGACTGCCTGTAAGGCAAACGCCCTACCTGCTTTTCTATCACTCTAACCCTGATTTAACTTAGACAAAAAAAAAAAAAAGAGATCAATTAAATTTACCATGTTCACACACCAAAAAAGAAAAAAAAAACCTGCATGATCATTTTGAGGAATGCAAATCATTTCTTGTATTTGGAATAAAGTCCAAGATGTATTTCTGAGAAAAATTCTTAACAAATTAGAAGGGCATCTCTAAAGCCCTACAATTTACATCATACTGAATGGTGAAAGCCTAGATATGCTCGAAGACTGGGAACAAAGCAATATTATCTGCTGTCACCACTTCCCAACATGTCACTTGAAATTCTAGCCAGCGCATGAAGCAAGAGCGAGAAATACAAGGCATCCAGCCTAGAGAGGAAACCGTGGAACTGCCTTTGTTCATAGACAATGTGACCATCTATGGCAGGGTTGGCAATCTTTTTCTGTCAAGGTCTATTTAAGTCCAAGTATTTTAGGCTTTGTGTGCTATCGGGTTTCTGTTGAGAAGACTTAAACTGCCATTCTAGTCATTCTAACGTGAAAATAGGCATAGACAATAAATGAATGAATGGGCAGGATTTTGTGCCAATAAATCTTTATTTAAAAAACAGATCACAGGGCCAGAGAGATAGGACAGGGATTAAGGTGCTTTCCTTACATGCATCTGATCCCAATTCTGTCCCCAGCATCTCATATGATCCCCTGAGAACTACCAAGAGTGAACCCTGAATGTAAAGCCAGAAAGAAGCCCTGAGCACCACGAGAGTGTGGCTCAAATACTGAAAAATGGAAGCCGCTTAGCACTGGGGAGATAGCTCAGAGCGAGGAAGCACAGGCTAGTATGCTGGAGGCCACAGAGTTTGACGGTCAGTCTTGCGTATTTCCCTTAGTACCACCAAGTATAGCACTAGAGGACCCTGAGCATCTGTAGACCTGAGCACTGAATCCCCAGCACTACGAAGCTGGGCCAAGTATCAACAAAAAATGACCCCTGGCGCCCTGAGCACTGCTTGGGAACACTAAAAATTCCAACCCAAACAAACCTGGAATCTGGAAGAGTTCAGTGGTCAAAGCACCCGCCTTCCCAATTGAAGCCACACGATCAGTCCCGGGCCAGCCCCAAAGACACTGCATGTGTTCCTAGCAATGCCCACATTGCCACTTGGGGGTCCCCAAAGTATGGGACCTCCAGCCACGGCAGCCAAGTGCTCAGCCTCTGGGAAACATGCCACCACAACCCGGATGGCCACCTCTGATCAACACAGCCACAAGAAAGGAAGCATGAGCCCTAGACTCTGACCTTTGCTCTATAAAGAAAATCCCATGGAATACACACACCAAAAGAAGACACTCTAGAACGAATAAAGGTATTTAACAAGATTGCAAGATATAAGGTTAATATATAAAAATCCAGTGTGTGTGTGTGTGTGTGTGTGTGTGTGTGTGTGTGTGTGTTTGGCTTTTTGGGTCACACCTTGTGAGACTCAGGGGTTACTCCTGGTTCTACACTCAGGAATTACTCCTGGCAGTGCTCAGGGGATGACAAGGGATGCTGGGAGTCGAACCCAGGTCAGCCGCGTGCAAGGCAAACGCCCTACCCGCCGTGCTATTGCTCCAGCCCCGGGCTCTGATTTTTTAATTTCTAGTGTTTCACCTTCTAACATCTTGTTATTTAGAAATGCACCACCCAAAGGCACCACAATCTGCGTTTTAAAATGATCCTCAGGTGACTCGTGTGCAGTTTAAACTGGTAGTTGTGAAATTTGCTCAGACATGGATGGACAAGGACAGTATCATGCTGAGCGAAAGGAATCTGGGAGAAGCACAGACATAGAAAGACTGCACTCATTTGTGAGATATGAAAAATTTAATTTTGTACTCATATTAGTATGAGCAGTAGTGTGAGTATGTATTAGTATGACTCTCATACCCAAGGACAACAGAAATGAGGGCCAGGAAGACCCGCCCAGGGTTGGAAGCCTGCCACTAGTTGGGGGAGAGTGCAGTTAGGTTAGGGAAGGGGCCACTATGACAATGAAAGTTGGAAATTATCACTCTGGACAAGAACTGGGGAAAACACCTGTCATGGGGGCAGACAGGGGGCGGGGGGGGGGGGTCAGGTAGGAGGGAAACATTGGTGGTGGGAAGTGTACACAGAAAAGCGACGGGTATTGGAACATTGTATGGCCAAAACCCAGTCATGAACAACTTTGTAAAAAAGTACAAAATTTTAAAGTTTTCTAAAACTAGAGCACATGTGAGTGTGTTCAGGATGACAGAAACGGGAAGGTGGGCTAGGTAGCTCCGACCCACGTGATCAGCTGCTGAGTCCTGCCCGTCAGCACGTCCTTCTAGTGTAATGTGGCATTTCAAGATATTTTTCCTTTTGATAGAAAACTTCTCTAGGGATGTCCCCCACTCCAACAGGAACTCTGCTGGCTGGAGTGTTTTTTAATTATTTTGTGTGGAGTATCCTCCCTCCCTTCCCCCAACGCATGTACTTAACCTAAAGCAGAAACCATTCCTCAAGATAAAACACTTGCCTCTACCAGGAAACGCGTGGGTTTAATTAGTGTTCGTTTTATGTTTTATTCATTATCAATGCAGATTTAATTAGTGTTCATTTTGTGTTTTTTTTTCATGGTCAATACAGCATACATTATTATTCTGAAGTTTGAAGTACAAAAACTAAGCAATACTCCTACATTAAAAAAAAAACTAAGCAGGAAAACTATTTCTAGTTCTATATTCATCACTGTTTTGCTCTTAGCTGGCTTTGGGGATTTTTTTTTCCATTTTATGGAATTATTTTATAGTAGGCAATTCACAGCGTTGTAGAGTAGATATTGTCTTTAGTTGTTGGTTTAGTTTTATAATTGTGCATAAAGGGGATCGATGTGGAACGCACAATTTTGTGTGTTGTGTTTCCTCACCCCTCACATTTGTGTTTTCTAAATAATTATTCATTCCTTGTACGCCTCATTTTATATGCCTCATGATATTCCGCTGAGCAACTAAACCACAGTTTACTTAACTATTCCCTTATTGCATAACATTTAGGATACTTGCATTTTTCAGTGTGGTAAGTAGCTCGCGCAATGAAAATCATTGTGTCGACAAGCATCTGCCTGTAGATGTTTGGTACTGTCTTCAGGAGGGAGTCGCAGCTGTGCACTTTGGTTCTGGGGTCAGATTCAGAGGAGAGCATTTCAAAGTCACACACGCGCTCACATGCACGCACGCATGCACGCACACATGCAAAACCAAGGCCCCAGGGAGTGGGTCCAACTGGTTGTCCCCTCCAGGTGAAGAGAAAACCAGCCATTGACAAGACGGAATGGAACAGCTACTTTGATGAGAACGGGCAGTTGGTCAAGACCAGAGACTTCATCTGCATCAACATCCTGGAAAGGGTCTGTTCCCCCGCCCCCGCCCCCCCAGCTAGCCTCAGCCTCGCCCTGAAACTGGGAGGTTGTGGGGGGACACAGCTGTGGGACGCGCCTCCAGAGGGGCTCACGACCTCTCCTCCACCCCCAGGGCCTGCACCCCTGCGTGAGGACCGAAGTATGGAAGTTCCTCACTGGCTACTACTCATGGCACAGCTCCCAGGACGAGCGCCTCTCAGTGGACAGTACCCGGAGGTGCAGCAGACAGGGAGAGTGGCGGGGGAAGGGAGAGGGGGAAGGGGGGAGGGGTGGCACTGACTTATGATCCAGGTCGGGCATTCAGTTCCTGAGCCCTCTGTCCACTCTGTCCTGGTAGTCTGGTCTCAGATCAGCATATAAAGCAAAGCCGAGGCACAGGGGTCCGCGTGCTAGGAGGGGAAGGGGGTCCTGAGCTGCCGTGGCCACACCACATGCCACATAGGCCCACAGCCCTGTCAGCAGTGTTGTGGGAAGAACCTCCTAGCCCCAGGGGTCCTGGGGGCCAGGCATGCTTTGACTGGGCCTCCACCCCGCTAACCTCTGCCCAGGGCAGTGGGCTGTGACCTCCCTTCTCTGCATCTCCTCAAACACGCGGGGCTCATGGTTGGGTTAAGGGTACACCCCAACGTAATCCCAGATGACCTCATCTCAAGGTCTCTCATCCATAACTCACCCTTTTCTGAATAACTCGCCTCTGCCGATTCTGGTGTGAAGGTGTGGACATGCCACTGGGGCAGGTATCACCTTGCTGCCCAGGTGTGGACATGAGACTGGGGCAGGTATCACCTTGCTGCCCACCTCACCACCGACTGCATTCAACACTGGCCCAAAGCCCTGTCACAGCCAACCCTGACCATGGGAGGCCTGAACCAGTATTGTCCCCGGTGCACAGATGATGGAATTGGAGCTTGGGGTGAGGGGCGGGGGAGAATGATGGTGTCAAGGCTGGAGCCCAGGGTTAGGACAGATCTGCATGTGTGTGTGTGTATGAGTGTGTGTGTAAGTGTGTGGGTATGTGTGAGGGTGTGAGAGTGTGAGTATATATGTGTGTGTATATGTGAGTGTGTGAATGAGTATGTATATGTGTGTAACAGTGAGTGAGTGGGTATGTTGTGAGTTTGTGTGCATATGTGTGTGAGTCTGTGTGTGCGTGAGATTGTATGTGTGTGGGTGGGTGTGTGGGAGTGTATATATGTGAGTGTGAATATGTGTGAGTGTGGATGTGGGAGTGTGGGAGTGTGAGAGTGTGAGTGTAGTTGTCTGAGTGTGTATGAGAGTGTGAGTATGTGTATGTGTGTGTGTGTGTATGTATGTGTGTTAGTGTATATGTAAGAAAGAGGGTGGGTGTACGAGTGTGTGGGGAGTGTATATGTATGTGTGAGAGAGTGAGGGTGTGTGCTAGGATAATTGTGTGTAAGTGTGTTGTGTGCATGGACGCCTGTGAGTGTGTATGACTGTGAGGGCAGGACTCGGGGAGCGTCTGTATCTCAGAGATGTGACTCAGCAGTGGAGCTGGCCCAGCACGTGCGAGGCCCCGAGTTCCACCCCCAGTGCCACAAACACAGACAAAACCCAGTGTCCACTTGGGCAGAGCCCCCCCGCACGGCCATCTGACTCGGCTCCAGGTGCGAGGAGGGTGGCGAGGGCTGGCCCAGGCTCAGGTCGGGGGTCATCGAAGGCAGGTTCCGCCCCACCCTGGGCCCGGCACTGCTGCTGAGCTGGGCTCTGTGCTACAGGAAGAACTACGAGGCCCTCTGCCAGATGTACGAGAAGATCCAGCCACTGCTTGAGAACCTGCACCGGAACTTCATCGAGACTCGGAACAACATCGGTGAGGAGCGGGGGGGCGGGGGGGGGGGGGGACAGCCAGCCCTGGAGGGGGAAGGGGCCAGAGCCACAGGACAGTGGGCAGCCAGACCGGGTTCGATCCCCGGCATCCCATATGGTCCCCTGAGCACAGAGTCGGGAGTAGCCCCCAAACAAAAGCAAAACAGAATGAGCTGAGGAGCTCTGGCAGTTGTCTGGCCTGTGCCTGGATCTGTGCCACTGCCCTGGGTGCTGCCCACCCTCCCCACTGCCCTTTGCTTCCTCTCTGCCCGCCCTGGCTCGCCCTAGGTGGGACTGGAGGGGCGTGGCAGAGGCGGGAAAGAAGCAGGACTGCAGTCAGGAGGCGCCCACCAAGGCCTCCTTCCCGGGGTGCCCCCGGCCCTGCCTGCTCGGGCACGTGGCCAGTACACTCTCCATGCAGCCTCTGCTGGTGCCATCCACTGGTCCCTTGCCCCGACCTAGCATTTGATATCCAGAAACTCTATGACAAAGACCCGCTGGGCAACGTCCTCATCGACAAGAAGAAGCTGGAGAAGATTCTCCTACTTAGTTATGTCTGCAACACCCAGGCAGGTGTGTCCTGCATCGTGCCCACTCCCCACCCGCCCCTTCCTGGCCCCCCTGCCGTGACCCCACTCACTCGCGCCTCTGCACCCCAGAGTACCAGCAGGGCTTCCATGAGATGGTGATGCTCTTCCAGCTGATGGTGGAACACGACCACGAGACCTTTTGGCTTTTCCAGTTCTTCCTGCAGAAAACAGTGAGGGCTAACCCCAGGGTCCCCGTCCCCCCTCCCAGCCACCACTTGGCTTAAGCAGTAGAGGCCCCCAGTCTTTTCCTCCAGCCCAGAAGGAAACAGCACCCCCGGGTTGCTCCGGGGGGAGTCAGCCACGCATGGGCCTAAGGCGGGCAGCTGAGCCAAGTGCCCAGGGGACCTTGACAACCTGGCCCCCCAGACCCACAGGGTGCCCCTCCCTGATGCAGCTCTGCTGCCACACGTGCTCCCTAGCTCCCCAGAGTGAAACCCCAGCGCCTTGGCCAGGCATGCAAGGCCTCTGGCTTGCTTCAGGCTTGTCTCTCTCTCTCTCTTTCTCTCTCTGCCTGGCCCCTCCGACCTACCCTCCAGTGCACCAAGGTGGGCATGGGGTGCCCCCCACACACCCCATGCTCTGAGCTTGAGGGTCTTAGAAGGGGTTGCTCCTTGGGACCCCGCCCCTAGAAGTCTTTCCTTATGACCCCTGAGAGGCTGCCGAGAGCCGGCTCTCAGGCTAATCTCCAGTCCCCACCACAGTCTTGCTCCTTCTCATCCACGAGCTGGTCATAGGGAGAGGAGGAAGGATGAAGGCCCTGCACTGGGCCCAAGACACCGCCACCTCCCCAACACACAGCCCACCGTGCACTGCTCCCTGCTCCTAAGGACCCAGCCTCCAAAGACAGGGCCATCTCAGAATCAGACACGCGCGCGCACACACACATACACACACACAGGCCTCTGGAACCGGGGCATGATGAGGTAAGCATAGACTTCCAAGGCCACCAGCCAGGAGGACTCAGCCCTGCTCACCCCCAGGAGCACAGCTGTGTCATCAACATCGGGGTGGGCAAGAACCTTGACATGCTCAACAGCCTCATCACCCTACTGGACCCCGTGTTTGCTGAGCACCTGAGTGAGTCCACCCCAGCCCCCCAATCTCCCCTCCCCGCAGGCCAAGCATGGGAGAGGCCCAGGACCCTCCCCCAGTTCCTCACCCTAGTTCCACACCCAGGACCCTCCCCCTGTCCCTCCACCGTCCCTCCCCCGGTCCCTCCCCCAGGACCTTCCCCCAGGACCTTCAGCCAGTTCCACACCCAGGACCTTCCCCATCCCCTCCGCCCCCACCTAGGAGTCGAACTCCTAGGCCTTCACTCTGGGGAGGAATCATCCAAGAGGGAGGCCCGGGGCCTGTCCCCTGCCTGACCCGTCCCCTGCCCACGCGTCCCGGCCTCGCGTGGGTCACCCAGCTGTCTGGGCTCCTGACCGGCTTGTTTCTCTGCAGAAGGGAAGGGCGCGGGCGCTGTGCAGTCCCTCTTCCCCTGGTTCTGCCTCTGCTTCCAGCATGCCTTCAAGTCCTTCGACGATGTCTGGAGACTCTGGGAGGTGAGTTCCAGCACGCCTGGCCTGGTGGGGGCCACCGGTCTGACACTCCACCCCACTGCGGGAGGAGGAGGCGGGGTCCTGCAATGCCTGCTGCAGCCCCTGGCCTGACCTTCCCCAAACTATGCGCGGCTCCTCGTTGCCCCCACGGACAGCCCTCTCTGCAGTACTCCAACCCTGAGACCCCTGAACATGCCCTCACCCACTGCCGCCACCGTTGCGGGCCCGAACTGCCCATAGTGTGGTCACAGCCCCCACCTGCCTCTGTCGGGGCTAAAGTTTCCAGGCTCAGGTGATGTCACCCAGGTCTCTGCCGACGGCCCTGGACTACCAACTCACACCAAATCTGGCTTTGCAAGGTTGCCCTCAAATGCTGCCAGAGCCCCAGCTCACCTCCCCATAACTAATGAATTCCCAGAGCCTCTTCCTCTTGGGTCCCGCTGCAGCCCCCGTGACGCCTAGACCCCAGAGGCAGCTTGTGAGTGCTTGCCTGAGTGAATGAATGAGTAAATGAGTGAATAAATAAAATGAATGAATGAAGTGAATAGGGGAATGAATACATGAATGAGTAAAATGAATGAGTGGAGGGATGAATGAAAAGTAGATGAATGGGGGCTGGAACGATAGCACAGCGGGTGGGGTGTTTGCCTTGCCCTGGGCGACCGGATTCAGTTCCCAGCATCCCATGTGGTCCCCTGAGCATCTCCAGGGGTAATTCCTGAGTGCAGAGTCAGGAGGAACCCCTGCGCATCGCCGGATGTGACCCAAAAAGAAAAAATGTGGATAAATGAATAAATGAGTGAATGAGTGTGCGAATGAATGAGTGAATGAATGAATGGGTGAATGAGAATGAATGAGGGAATGAATGAGTTAGGGAAAGATTGAATGGCTGAGTGGGGGAATGACTGAATGTCTGAGTGAGGGAATGAGTGGGCAGTGGGACGGGCAGGCTGGCCCGGCAGTCCCCTGAGGCCCGCGGCCCTGCAGGTGCTGCTGAGCGGGAAGCCGTGCCGGAACTTCCAGGTGCTGGTGGCCTACAGCCTGCTGCAGATGGTGCGGGGGCAGGTGCTGCGGGAGAGCATGTCGGGGGACGACATCCTGCTGGTGAGAGCCGCCCCCACGGCCCCCAGACCCCGCCCCCACGGCCCCCAGACCCCGCCCTGCAGCAGAGCCAGTGAGGCTGCCTTGTCCCGGGGCTTTCTCATCTGTCTCGGGGCCACACCTGGCAGTGCCTAGTGCTCCCAGTGCAGTGCTCCCACCGCTCCGGGGTTGGCTCCTGCTGGGGACTGAGCCCGGCCTCCTGTGAGCACAGCAGGAGCTCAGCCCAGCCCCCCTCACAGCCAGAGCGCCCCTGCGCCCCTCTCCAGCACAGTCGGGAAGGCAAGGCCCCCCTTCCACCCCACCCCTACTTCCCAACCTGCAGAAAAGCAGCCAAAGGCTTTTTGAATTTGGGGGTGTTGGGTCACCCCTGGTGTGCCGGGGCTACCCCCGACTCTCGGGGAGCTGTGTCATGCCGGGATGAGAGCCGGAGTCCCCAGATACAAAGTGAGCAGCCCTGGGCCTCCCCGCCCTGGCACTGTGCTTCAGTAACAATGAGGGCACCCAATCAGGAAATCCCGGAAACGCCCAGGACCACCCCTGGACTCTTGAGAGCTCCCCCCGGGAAAAGTGCCTGACCAGTTCCCCAAAGTCTAACATCCCTGGAGGAACCTGTCAGGCACCAAGCCTGGATTGGGGGGGGGCGGCGGGAAGGGGCCGTGAGCTGGTGAAGCCACAACCCCCCCTCCACACCCCCAGGAGACCCACTTCCTCCCACTCCCCCTGCACAGGCCTGCAATCGCCTCATTGACCTTGACGCCGACGAGCTGATCTCCTCGGCCTGCCTGGTTTATGCTGAGCTCATCCAAAAGGATGTACGTGGCCCCCACGGTTGGTCCTCCTCCAGGAGGCCCTCCCTGATCTCCCAAGCCCAGCTCATGGCAGAAAGATTCCGCTTCAGAGGCCCTAGAAGAGGGTGGGGGGTGGGGCCAGGGGGAAGCTGCTACGCCCCAGTCTTCTGTGTGTGTAAACCCAGACTTCCAGGAGCACATGGCGCTGCTTCAGAGGCTGGTCCTCATCCCTTGTTCCCCGTATCCATCCCCGGGCTGTGGGAATGATGGAGGGAGGGATGAGAGCGCTGTGGGGGCCACTGAGCCAGCCACACCCCCCGCCCAGCTTCCTCAGCCCTTACAGGATTTCTTCCTCTGAGGACTGCACAGCAACACCCACCCTCGGGGGAAGGTGACAGTCACACCACGCGTGGGCCAGCACCCGCCCGTCCCGTCTGTCCACCCACCTGTGGGGCCTGAGGGCGAGGGGTAGGTAATACAGTAGCACCAGAAGAGCTGCTGGAGTCGTTATCTGCGGGCACTCAGGCCTGAGCACTCAGGCCTGAGCGCAGGGGTAGGACGGAGGCTGCAGAGAACTCGCGTGCATACAGGAAAGCGGGGTGTGGGTGACCCCTCCAGCACGGTGCGGGGTGTGTCAAGAAGGAGTGGTTCCGGGGGGTCACAGATGTGGGGATCTCCGCCTTCCGCGGCTGGCCACACGTGTTGAGAGGGTCTCATGTCGGGGCAGAGGGTCTGGCTAGGGCTGTGCCCGCACCCCCACCCCACATGCCTTCCTCCCCTTCCTCCCCCCCCCCCCCCACACCCAGCAGACCAGAACAAAGTGGGGGAAGAGGCTCAGAGGAAAGACAGGGGCTCTGCAGTGCCGGGAGGGCAGGGGGGAGGGAGAGCAGAGTCATGCGAAGAGCCAGGTACACCCCTGCGCCTCCCCCCTCTGCAAAGCCACCAGGGTGAGGCCTGAGGTCTGTGAGTGGCCCCAGGGGAAATCTGGGAGAGGAGACATCAGGGCCTCATCTGAACCCCGGGACCTCAGGTTCCCTCTCCAGGAAACGGGGGGAGGTGAGCAGAGCGAGTGAACGTGTGTTTCCTCACCCTTTCTGCACGGGCAGGGACGGTGACCCGGGCACAGGCAGTGGAATGAAGCTGCTTCGTTTGGGTGCAGGAGAGGGAGGGAGGTGAGAGGAAACGGGGAGTGTTGGGGGGCGCCCCACTTCCCGCCCTTCCGGCCTGCTCCACTGGCCTCAGAAAAGAGCTGCTGTCATTCCCGGGCTGAGGGTCAAGGGTCCAGGCAATCGTGGTCAATTTCTGTGACCTCTCGGAGCCTCAGTCTCCTCACCTATACGGAATAAGAATATACCAGAGGCCCTGGAAGGGGGGCTGGGGGCGAGGGGAGGCCGCTGAGCCCCAGTCTTATAGGAGGGTCTTACAAGGCTTATGGCACTTGCCTTGCACGTGGTGGACCCATAGTCAACCCCCGACACCACATAGGGTGATCCCTGAGCACAGAGCCAGGAGTCAGCCCTGAGCACTGCCTCAAACCGACCTGGCCGATGGAACATTGGTGCTACGGGAGCCTGCACTGGCACATTTTGTCCTGCAGAGGGCGCGCTTCTTCCACCAGCAGGCACGGAAAGAAGGAGGAACCCGCCAGAATCTCTGTCTCCAGACCTGGGCTGGCAGTGAGGGGGGCCGGGGTGGGGGAGCCTGGCCTTGGGCTAGAGCTGCTTTGGGGGGATCTGGAAGAGGAGGATGGGGGTGAGGAGAGGGAATGTATTGCAGATGGATCTCAGATGCTAAGCCTTGCACTCAGACTGCAGATTTAGTGGAAACTGAACTAACGCTGGGAACGGAGGAGTCAGGGGATTCCCCCGAGGAAGCATCCCCTGACAGCCCAGTACCCCAGAGGCAGGGAGACAGGTGCCTGCTTTCCCCCATGCCACTATTCTGGCTCCCACACAGGCAAGCTGAGGTCAGCCTGATCCACTGGGAGTGTCCAGAGCCCAGGGAAAGACCCAGGATATTTGGGGCAAGCTGGATAGATGGCTGGGGGCGGGGGGGGGGGGGGCGGGGACTGTGGACTCTGTCTCCTGTACACGCAGGTCACTGCTACTCCCGTCCACAGGGCCTCTGCAGCCACGCCCAGCCCAGAGGTGCTCATGTACAGACCCAGAGTAACAGCAAGAGGTGGGGGGGGGAGTGGGGGAGTGGAGAGGGAGGGAGAGAGAGAGAGAGAGAGAGAGAGAGAGAGAGAGCTGTAAATGCAGGCAAACCCCACCAGAATCAGAACCAAAGGATGAACATGAGGAAAGGCAAAAGCCAGAGGTAGAGGCAGAGAAAGTCAGCTGGAGAAGGACAGGGGCCGGGCTGCAGCTCAGGGGCACAGCACTTGTGGACATGTGCAATGCCCCGAGTTCCACCGCTGCTACACCAGGTGTAGCCCTGCCATCCCTGAGTCCAGCTGGCCCCTGCTGGCCCCTGTGCATGTACAAAATCCAGGACCAGGGAGAGTAGGGATAAACCTGGGGAAAGCCAAGCGCAGACACAGACGAATCCAGTGCCAAAGTCAGCTGGGGCATGGGAGGGAGATGGCAGGAAGTGGGTGACCCCCCCCCCCAGACAGGCCCCCACCTCCCAGGCCGCCACGGAACTCCCAAGCCTGGGGACAACAGGGGGGGGCAGGAAGTGACCCAATTGTCCCCGGGCCAGGCAACCCCCTCAACCATCCGTGGACAATTCCGAGGTGCAACAACCAGACGGTTCCTTGGATTGAGCAGTGCACCTGTGATTCCATAGCCCACCGTGCCCAATTACACGCGAGCCCTTTTAAATGCCCGCTCGAGCAAATCGATGAACATGGGAGGACAGTGCTACAGTGCTACAGGCCATTTAATCGCCAAGTGAAAGACAGTCCAGCCAGTGGTCCCCAGAGGTCATTCTCCCTAAATCAGCCTGGGACGGGACATGGAGTTGGAGGGGCTGCTTTGGGTTCTCCCTGGTCTGGAAAAGTGCTCCAGCCACACGAACCCGGGGAGAGGAAGAGAAGGGGAGGCCTGGAGAAGGTACCTGGGGTCAAGTGAATCCAAGGCTCAGAACCCCCAGCCCAGGAGGGCGTGGGCTGTGCTGAGTCACAGTGCTCAGCTCCCAGCTCCCCAGGACAGAATGAATCCCCAAGAGGGTTCCTGGGAGAGCCCCTGCCATGGCACCTCTGCCACTCGGCAACCCATATGGTCATATGGAGACATTTCCCCCCCCCACAGCCCCACCAAAGGACCCCAACAGACAGCCTGGCACCCCCTCCTCTCCCCACCCCTATGCATCTCCCACTGCGCCCGCCCTCCCCACCAACCAGCCCTCCACAAACAGCACACTGACCCCCACACGTGGCCGCACACTGTCCGCCCACAGGAATGTCTCAGCCTAGGCAGTCCAGCCACAAGCCGGCTGCTGCCCTTAGCTGCTCTCAAGCCCGTCTTCCACAGGGTCCGGATGTGGGAAACACAGGTGCAGAGCAGCTTTGGGAGCTGGGAAACCAGCCTGGGTTTGGGAGCAGAAGGTAGAATTCAAATCCCACCACCAGCACTTCCGGGCAGTGTGACTGAGTCCTCTGAGCCTCGCCCTGCTCATCTGCACAGTGGGGGCAGTGCCTGGCGCTTGCCGCTGGGGTGGTCAGCCAGGAGAGCAGGTGTGAAGCTCTAGGCAGTTCCTGGCTGGAGAACTCTCTGTCTGCTTCCTCTGCCACAGCGGTTCTTCACCTGCTCCAAAGTCAACGATGCTGGTCTGTGTGTGCTTCCAGCTCCAGCAGTGGCCGGCTACAGACACGCTCTGTCCCCGCCCCTGACCCTGACCCCCTTATTTAACACTAGGAGGTGCAGTTTCTGGAGGAAACGCACGCATGTGTGTGCACATGCACGCGCACACATGTATACATGCATGCTGGGGCAGGAGCACGGACACCAGGCAGGAGCCTGCAGTGGGTCCCTGGCGCGTGAGTGGGGCTTTGGCGCCCTCTGCTGACGATGGTGCTTTCTGCAGCCCACATGGTGGGTAGCTCAGCCCTGTGAGACTAGGACAGCTGGTCCTGATGCAGGGAGGGACCAGAAAGGAGAAGGGAGAAGGCAAGAGAGCCTCAGCCTCTTCCTGCCCCAGAGCCAGCAGGCTGTAGCCGGCTGACTGCAGCAGCGGCTCACGAGAGAACCACGTCCTGGGATGCTCGTGGGACCAGTGGAGTCGGGCTGCGACGTGCCTGAGTCCCGTGGCGGAGAGCACCTGGCCCGATGCCTTTTTACCTTCACTGGGCCCAGGTTGGCAATCTCAGAGGCCGGGTGGGCTTGATGGCAAAAAAAAAAAATTGCAGACCTGGATGTGACCTTGCTCTGATGCCTCCAAGCCTCTGTGAAATGAGGATTCTGGGAAGCTTCATCGAGTGAATTCCGGGCCAGACACGCAGGAAATGCAGGAACCCTGCTCTCACCGTTTCTGGACCAATAGCTTGGCACCTCACGGTGAGCACCGGGCAGGGGGGACAGGAGTTAGGAGGGTGGTGAGAGGGCGCCCCCCCTCCCCAAGCCCTGGGCTTGCAGGGATATCGCAGCAGACACTGAGTCTGAGAGATCGTGCCCACTACCTGGACTAAGACTCTCTGTCGAAGGACCCTGCCCTGTGCCCTCTGAGCCACCAACACCCGCCATGCTTTGAGCCAGGGGATGGGCCAGTGTGCAGCGAGACTGGGGATCTGGGGAGGCTGCCGAAGTTTGCAGACCCGCGGGCCCCCCCCCCCCCCCGTTCCAGATGTGACTCCTACCCACCCATGTTGCCGTCCTGCAGTGTTTTTTTTTTAAATTTTTATTAGTGAAACACCATGAGGCACAGTTGTAGACTTACAAATTTTTGTGCTTGGGTTTCAATTATACAATGCCCATCCCTCTACCAGTGCCCATTTCCCACCACCACAGATCCCAGTATCCCTCCCACCCCCCACCCCACCCCCATCCCACCCTGCCTCTGTGGCAGGGCATTCCCTTTTGTTATTTCTCTCTCCTTTTGGGTGTTGTGGTTTGCAAAAGAGGCCTTGAGTGACGCCTGCAGTTCAGTGCGCCAACTCAGAGCTGTGCGCGGCCCTTCTTGCCCTTCTTCCTTCTGATGAACCTGCCCTTTGCTTTGACTAGAAACTGTGCATTTGTCCCTTGCAAGCAAGAAGCCGAGGACTTGTGCCTGCCCCTGCCACCACGAACAGCTTCCTCTTTCCCCACAGAAATTCCCATTCCACACTCTGGCACCTTCCGGACCCCCAAAGGATTTCCAAAGCTGCATTTGGCTTTGACTTCTCACAGAAAAAAATATAATTGTTTTCACGCTCTGCATATTTATCAGCGTCTCCATGATGTCTCAGTGTGGGGAAATGAATAGGAAACGGTTTATGCTACCAACAGCTGCCTCCTTGCCCTGCAGTGCCCTGCCCAGGGCGGGCAGCTCAGCGGGCACCCAGTTTCCGGCCCAGCAACAGTCTCTGCAGGAGCCAAGACTTGTCCCCTTTATCTCCTTCCTCAAGTCCACCTCTGCTCAGAGACAGCCGGCGTGACTGAGGACCCTGGAGCGTCGCCGCTCACCCACCCGTGCCTCCCCTTCATGCTTCTAGAATCAGGGGCACCAGGGAGGCCAGGGAAGCTGGGCACCAAAGGCTGTGCTCTCCGGGGGACTGTTGCTGCCCTCATCTCTGTTCAAGTGCAGCTCCTGGGGACCCGGGTGCATTCTGGGGAATGGCCTGGGAAGGCAGCAGCTGGGGCAGGAGAACCCTTGGGACCCTCCAACTACCCCCTCCCCATTCCCTGTGCAGGGAAACTCAGGCACATTATGGGGTGACTGGGCTGGTCTCCGCTGCAGGACCCCATGGCTTCAGGGAGGGAGAGCCCTCCCTCCTCCCCTGAAAGCAGAGAGCAGCACCCACTCCCCAGCATTCCTGCTCCGGAGGCTACGGAGGTGGGTGAGGGGGGTCCAGCCCAGTGCAGGGAGCTGGCCCTCTGAATGCTCCATCTTTAGTGCTCAGTTTAGGGGTTAGGAGCCTTGTGCTGTGTGGTGGATGCAGGCAGGGGCTCTTGCCCCCTCTCCCGGTCTTTGCCAAAACAATACAAAGAACATGAGAGAAGGGGTAGGAAGGAAGCTCGCTCAGGCTGTGAGGAAGCCCCAGCCTCCGGGATGGAGCCATGAGAGGCTGATGAAGCAGGGGAGCCCCCACGCCCAGCCGTGCCCCTCCCCTGAGCTCCCCAGGGGCTTCCTGGAAGCTGGTTCTGGAGAAGGCCCCAGAGGTGAGGAGCAGGAGCAAGTGAGTCAGCCCAGCCCCTGACCCCGAAGTCTCTGGCTGCAAAGGCTTCAGCAGTTACCCAGAGGGGATGCCTGACTCAGAGCTGGCCCCTGCTCACCTGAGCTCTGCCAGTTGCCTGGCCAGAGCCAGATTCCACACACCCCCCCCCCCCACACACACAGATGTATATAAACACACACACAAACACACACATACAGATACATACACACAAATACACAGACACACAAATACACAAACACACAGATATTCACAAACACACACACCCACAGATACCCACCCACCCCACACACAAACACAGATATTCACAAACACACACACACATCCACAAACACCCACCCACCCCCCACACAAACACACACAGATACATACAAACATACACACAAACACACAGACAGATACACACAAACACCAATACACAGAGAGACACACAAATACATACACAGACACACACAGATACACACAAATACACACACACACAATTCCTCAGCTAGGCAGGCTCATCCAAGGTTAGCTAAGAACACAGATGCACCCACACTTTCCCTCACATGCACCCACAGCCTGCAGCCACCAAGCCCGGGCATAAGCGAGGGCGTGTATCAGAGGGATTCGCCCCATCCAGCTGACAGTGCACGGTTCCATTCACTCCCTCCTGCCGTAACAACGTGAGCGCTGGGGAAGCACCCAGGTAGAGGGTGAGCCCGGGAGGAGCCACTCCTTTCCCTCTCGTTTTGCAGCAAAAAACATAAGGTTTTATAAACATCCGTTGTTTGTTTTTAAGGCAAACCCCAGCAGCACTCGCATGCATTCCCGTAAACACACCGGGCCTCTGAAAGGACTGTGGAGGGGAGGCAAAGCACCATGCGTTCCCGAGAGGGAACAAAGCAGAACAAACATCGACAGAAAACAAACCTTCCGGACCCCAGCTTTGTTCTGGATTCGCCTGGTGAGACGTGAGCTCGGAGATAGGAGCACTGGAGAAGGAGCCCGGGAAGGAGGCAGGTGGAAGGGAGGCCTGACACAGGCCGGGGAGGTGACACCAAAACCAAAGACGTGGCTGCAGGACCCTGAGTGGCAAGAGCCCGGGAAAGAGCAGCGCTCGGTCACAGGACCTGCATGGGCCTGTGGGCAGGGGGAGAGGGAGCCCGGCTGAGGTGGTGGAGAAAGGCCCAAGGCGCCAGCCGGCACACCAGGCGGGAGTCAGGGACGGAAGCAGAAGTAAGACCCGAAGAAGACAGGAGAGGGAAATCTAGCTGACACCTCTGAGCCTAGCAAGTTCAAAAGCTGTTTTATGTACATCAAACACAAGGAAGAGGGAGTGTGGGAAAGGGGGGGGGGTATACCGGGGATATTGGTGGTGGGGAACGTGCACTGGTGGAGGGATGGGTGTTTGATATGGTGTGATTGTAACCCAAACATGGAAGTTTGTAACTATCTCACGGTAATTTAATAAAATTAATTAAAAAAATAGAAGGAGGAGTTGGGGATGAAGGGAGGGAGGGAGGGAGGGAGGAGGAGAAGGAGGAGGAGGAGGAGGAGGAGAAAATACTTAGAATTACTATGTAGGATTTGGACTATTTTTTAGGGTGGATGAACATTCTCCTAGAAGTCAGGGGCACGAGCGATATGTGTGTGGTGAACACTTGCCTTGCACGCAGCCAACCTGGGTTTGATCCCCAGCATCCTATAAGGACCCCTAAGCCCACCTAAGCTCAAAGCCAGAAGTAACCCCTGAGCACCACTGGATATGCCTCACCCCCAAAAACACTGATCCTAGAAGCACGGTTATTTATTTCCGAGGATGTGTCATTGCAGGGGAGAGAGTCTATGGAATGTTGGAAAGAGCTTCAGTTGGAGGTAAAAGTTTCTGTCGTAAAACACGGAGGAGGCACCAGAATAAAAACCCTCTCCTGTGGCTCTCTTGAGCCAGTTGTTTTTTGTTTTTTTTGGTTTTTTGGGTTTTTTTTTTTTATCTTTGGGAGGGACACACCGAGCGGGGCTCAGAGCTGCTCCCAGCTCCATAGGCTCAGAGGCATCCGCTCAGGTTTTCTTTCTCCGGTCTTCTATGGGTTTTACTTCAGTTTGGTGGTCTAAATTCTGTTTCCATTGCTGACTCCAGCCTGGTGCGTTGGCTGGAGCCTGTGGCCTTTCTCTACCGTCTCAGCCCAACTCCCTCTCCCACACTGGCCTCGGAGTGTGTGGCTGGGTGCGGCTCTGCCATAGAGCACGTTCTTGTCTTGCCCGGGTGGGGGTTGAGGCACTGGATTTGCTCCCTGGCATCCCACCTCCCTGGGGCTTTTGGAAGCCCTCATGGGTGTTAAGGAGCTGGTGCTATCACCCATGTCCTGACTGACCAGACATGAAGACATCATCACTGTCAAGACAGGACCTCCCCCAGGTCTGGCTTGGGGGCTGCCCCCCACACAGGGAGAGACAGTCATGGCTTCCACAGCCAGTGTCTGCCAGTGTCTACGGGGCGTTCATGCAAGCAGACCACGCAACAGGAACAGAGATTTCCCTCTCGACCACACGCTCAAACATGACAAACAACACACACACACACACACACACACAAGCACACACACACGGAGCACCCAAAACCCAGAGACGCACACTGAGCAAGCATGACCAGAGTGAAATGACCCCAAACAAGCAAGACCCAAGCTCCAAACTAGGGAAGAATAAAAGGCCGAGACATGAATAATGACAACC
Source organism: Sorex fumeus (assembly GCF_029834395.1). Classification (NCBI taxonomy): domain Eukaryota; kingdom Metazoa; phylum Chordata; class Mammalia; order Eulipotyphla; family Soricidae; genus Sorex; species Sorex fumeus. The sequence goes on along the minus strand of NW_026606124.1, from coordinate 3,397,149 downwards.
TGTGTTTGTTAGACTAATGATCACCAATGTGTCTATCAGGGACCCACCAGGAAACGGAAACCACTTCCTGTCCCGACACTCTGTGTTGGAGTGTGTGTGTGTGGGGGGGAACTGACCCCATGAACCACAGTCAGGGCCCTCCAGCTCAGGGGTTAGGTGCCAGCCATGGCAGGGCCCAAGCCGAGAGTGAGGCAAGGAGGAGGGAGAAAGGGGGAGGGGGTCATCCTGCTCTGAGTGCCCTCTCTCGGGGACCACGGTCCCCCTTCTCCCCCATGTCTCCCCCAGCCCTGAAGCCACAGGGACCAGCAGAGTCTAGGGTAGTCTTGTGTGTCTCCTTCACCTCACCCACGCCTGGCCCTCCTCCCTTCAGGAAAATCTATTTATTCCAACCTTCCTGCCAGGGCCTGACTCACAGACGTCTCGGTTCTTTCTGGAGGACCAGAATGAGTCTGATACCGAACCCTGACAAATGGCACAGAGACAAAATGAATGAATGAGTCATGCGCGAGTCTCCTTTATATAGACGTAAAGTCCTCATAAAAATTTCATCAGATTAAGTCCCAAGTAAGTCCGACGATACATTAAAACCATCCATCATGAGCGCACATTCCTGGAATGCAGGACTGACGCTCCGTCCCAACTGCAGCCCAGCAGCGGGACCGACCGCAGCAAGGGGTCAGAGGAGGGAAGGATCGTTTTACAGGCTCCAGAGACGTTTCGTGAATTTCAACATCCATTCCTGGTTTTCTTTGAAAAAGCTCTAGAGACCTGGACATTGAACTGTATTTATTTCATAAGAGGCAAAAAAAAAAATTTTTTTTTGCTCTGAGAGCCGAAGCCAAGAGCAGAAGAGCGAACTGCGAGCAGCATTCCTGTGAGATGCCGGAACAAGAAAAGACCTCCACTATCTCGTTACTCAGTGTTGCTCTGAAGTTCCTCATAAAAGCAATTTGACAGGACAGTCATAAAGGAAAACAAAGGCATAATTATTTGCAAATGTGACTTGTCTTCTGAGAAAAGCTGAAAAATAGAAAATCGTCAGAATAGTTTAGCCAAGTGGCTGTTTATAAAATAACTACAGGGATGGTTCAGGAGGTCACACGCTGTCCTTACCTCCTGCCAAGCCTGGTTTAAATGCCCAGAACCGCAAGTGGTCCCCTGAGCACTGCCAGGGGTTCCTCCTGAGTGCAGAACCAGAAATAGCCCCTGCACACCACTGGGTGTGGCCGACTCACCTCCCCCCCCCATACAATAAAATAACTACAGAAAAGTTTGTACAGTTTCCATGTCCTAATAATCTGTTAAAAATGTGATGGGAGGAGGAAAGAATCAAAATCAGAAAAACCCTAGTAACCCAAAAGTCAATATTGAGGACGTTGAATCAAAGTCTTAAAGGAGAAGGGCTGGAGCGATTGCACAGCGGGTAGGGCGTTTTCCTTGCACTCGGCTGACCTGGGTTCGATTCCCAGCATCCCATTTGGTCCCCCGAGCACCGCCAGGAGTAATGCCTGAGTGCATGAGCCAGGAGTAACCACTGAGCAGCTCCAGGTGTGACCCCAAAAGAAAAAAAAAGTCTTAGAGAAGAATAAAAACCAGCTAGGCACACCATCACCTATGAGAAAGCTGAGGGCTGTCTCCAGACGGAAGCCACCCCAGAAATCACTTCCTTCCCTGATGGGTCCATGCCCTGGGGTGGGGGGGGAGGAGATGACCCCACAAACCACATCCCTCCCCAGGGTCCTGGTCCCTGTGGGGCTTCCATTCCTGCGGGGAGAGAGACAATAAACAAATAACAGTGGAATATTCCAGAAGGCAGCCAGTGCTCTTTGTAAGAAATGAGCAGATCCAGGGTTGAGGAATGGGACGCTCAGGGCCAGGAGCATCACTGAGCAGGGAGCCCTGAAAAGCCCCGGAGCTGGTGCTGCCGCAGAAGGCAGTTGGGGCGGGCAGCTGGGCTGTGCTGGGAGGTGTGGGCAGTACAGTTTGACCCGGAGAGCAGCAAGTGGTCAGGCAGCTGGACCCTGGAGGATCCTGGAGCTCTGCAGGTCCTTCCTGGGCTCTTGTTCCAAGTGAAACTGGAAACCACTGCTGAATTACGAGATGGAGAGTTGAAATTCTGACTTTTGTCTTCAGGGGCTCATTCTGGCTGCTCTTACAGCTTTCCTGTGCCCAAAGGTGGGAGCCAGAAAAACGCATGAGAAGCTGCCCCACCTGCGACAAAGCACCCGCTTTCACAGACACCCACATCGATGCGCCTTAAAAACTGATCAACCTGAGGCCAGAGGTAGTACAGCGGGTAGGGCGCTTGCTCTGCATTTGACCTCTGGCGCCCTCGCATCCCATCTGGTCCCCTGAGCCCCCCAGGAGTAATTCCTGAACACTGCCCCCAAAATTAGCACCCCACAAAATAAAACAAAAAAAAACAGACCAATTTGTCTGTAAATGAGTCCATATTTAACCATCTTTTTCTTGAAGGGGGTTACTCTGGCTCTGCACTCAGGAATTACTCCTGGAGGTGCTTGAGGGACTATATGGGATGCTGGGGATAAAATGCAAGGCATGCAAGGCAAATGCCCCTAGTACTATCACTCCAGCCCGTGTTTAACCATTTTTTTTTATATAATTTATTTATTTATTGAATCACTGTGGGAAAAGTTACAGAGCTTTCGGGTTTAGGTCTCAGTCATGTAAATATCAAACACATTTCCCTTTACCAATACTTATTTTTAACCCCGAACCCCAATAGACCCCCACCTCCCCCCACCCCTCCCAATTCTTGTGAGGCAGATGAGTTCTAGTTAATACTCTATCTACTTTGACTAGATAGATTGTTTCGATAGAAGATGCACAATTATTGTTTAGAGTTTACAACCCACCCCCCCCAATCAGACATGCTGAAACAGCGTTGTGAAATGATTTGCTTTCTGCAACTTGGTTTAAGAATAAAATGATGTCGCGTGGCTGCGATAGCGGCCGCGTGGTTTTGAATTTCTGCTATTTTACTTATTGACCCTGGAAGAATTTCTATTAAAAGTTGGCTAGTTAAGAGATTGGTTTCTGTGCCCTGGAGTCGTGGCCGTGCTGGAGAGCCGCTCGTGGGGGGCAGCTGGCGACCTCGGTGGGGCGTGGGGGACGGCCCACAAAGCCCCCCTTCCCATGAGGTCCCTGCCGCTCCCGCCAAGCCCGGCTCAAACCTGCTGTCCACAAGGCTCCCGTGCGGTCGCCATCTTTCTTTCCCGTTTAACCGTTTTTTAAGAAGGAAAATGTTGATAAGAACGAGGGCACTCCAGCAAGAACACAAGACCACTACCTGACAGTGGCTAGATACCTGTGCCTAAACCTTGGAAACATCCAGGCCCTTTTGGATCAGAAATTCAACTTCTGGGGTTGGAGTGATAACACAGTGGGTAGGGCGTTTGCTTCGCACATGGCCGATCCAGGTTCGATTCCCAACATCCCCATCTGGTCCCCTGAGCATCGCCAGGAGTAATTCCTGAGTGCATGAGCCAGGAGTAAACCATGTGCATCACCGGATGTGACCCGCAAAGAAAAAAAATTCAATTTCTGGGGCCGGAGATACCCTACAAAAGATAATGTCTCAGCTGTCGTGGGAGCGATAAGGAGCTTCCTGGTGGAAGTGGCTCTGAGCCTACAGTCTGTTTCCTGATGTAGGTGCTGGTTACACTGGAGTGTCTACTGTGGGGCTGTCCCTGGGGCTGTGCATTTCGCTAGCTATGCTTCTCCGTGCATGTGTTAAAGTGACTTTTGTGAAGTGATTCTTTAGATTTAACTTGCCCTCTACTTCTCCTCTTTGGAACACAAAAGTCTGTGAAGGGGCTGAGAGGGGGCACATGGGTGCGTTGCTGGGGACAGAACTCTGGTTGGCCTCGTGCACATTTGCCACAACCGTTATGCTCTCTCGCCAGCCCCTGTTTTTCTCAGTTTTGATGCCTGTCCTTCTGCTGATCCATCGATCTGTCTGTCCACCTACTGACCCATCTGTCTACCACACATCCTTCCATCTAGTTAGTCTTTGTCCCCATGTGTCTCTTCTCACCTGCATCCGTCTGCCCTCCCCCTATCTCTGTGTGCCCTCTCTCCCCTTGGCAAGCTGCTGTGCTTTCTGCCCTTGTCACCTGCTCTGATGGAGCAGCGCAGGCTGTCTGGGTAGGGCAGGGGGCTAGGGGCGGACACCAGAGGGAGCCAAGCCCTTTGGGGTCTTTGCTGAGGATGGTGCCTGCCCAGGAAGGGGCCTGGCACTTGGGGTGCTTCTGGGGATGGGGGTGGGGGTATCAGCTCTGGGTGAATGAGGCCACGAAGCTATTACCCTGAAACTCTCTTTCCTGCTGGGGGTTCCGGCGCCATCCTGGGGCGACCCCCAGCTCCACAGCCAGTCCTCGATCCCCCCTCACCTCATGCCCCCTCCCAGGTGCATGAGAGATGAAATATTAACAACCTCTCTCTTTGCTTTTGAAAATAACTTTTGATTTCAGAGTACAAAATAAATCCAGCTGGGAATTTATTTGGATTGTGGAAACTATAGAATGCAGAAGAGAAAGAAGAAAAAACACATTCTATACTCTAGTGAAATGCATAGCCCCAGGCCTCTTCTCCCCACTGAGAGACCGACCGGGACTCTGATGCCAAGGTTGCTCTATACCCGCTATTGGTTATTATAACCCCACTGCTTATTATCTTATTTATCACATGACCCACATTTTCCCATGCCAAGTGACCTTCATCTGCCATGACCTTTCCTCTCTGCCTCTCCGGCTGAAGGCAGGAGCTCCTGTGGGCACCATTCCTGCCCTGTCCCAGGTGGCCGGGGACTTCTGGCTCAGGGCAGGCTCCAGCCTCAGCTTCTCTCACGGTCAGCTTTGCCTCCTTCAGCGTGGCCCCCTAAACTCCAGGCGGGAGGAACCTCAAGCCTTGACCTGGGCCTCAGATGGGCAGCTGGGCAGAGGGTCACCTTCATGTCTCTCGATGCCAACCACTTCCTTCCTGTGGGAGAGCCAGAGTTTTCTTGGTCGCAAAGTCCCCGTGGAGCATGCGTTTGCATACCCCTGAGGATCTCCTCTGACTCCAAAGACCTCCTTTCCAGGTTTTGGATTCCTCGGGGGCTATTCCCTGCTCTGTGCCCAGTGGTGACTCCTGATGGTGCTCAGGGGACCATCTGCAGTGCCAATTTCCAAGCTGGCTGACTGCGTGCAAGGCGAGTGCCTCTATCTTGCAGGAGCAGAGCATTGCCATGTGCAGTCCTGGACTCCCCCACCCCACCCCAATATCATGGGAGGGCTGAGCACAGAGGCTCCTTCCAGCATTGCTTCCTCAGACCCTTGCTCTGAACTGTCGTCTGTGGGTCAGCAGAAGCCCCCAGAGCCCCAGCATAGCACTGTAGCACTGTCATCCCGTTGTTCATCGATTTGCTCGAGCGGGCACCAGTAATGTCTCCATGATGAGACTTGTTGTTAGTGTGCCTGGCATATCGAATATGCCACGGGGAACTTGCCAGGCTCTGCTGTGCGGGCGTAGCTTGCCAGGCTCTCTGAGAGAAACAGAGGAATCGAACCCGGGTTGGCCCCATACAAGGCAAACACCCTACCTGCTGTGCTATCGTTCCAGCCCAGAGCCCCACCATAAGTAAATAAAGAAATAAAGAAATAAATAAAGAAATAAATAAAAGGTACAGAAGAGTTCTGTCTCTCCAAGTCACAGCGCAGGGGCCATGCTCACCCTCAAGGCCCCTCACTCTGTTCTTACCCATGCAGGGGACTGGACCAGTGTGGTGGCAGCAGCTGCCGATACACGGTGATGGCAGGAGGGAACAAAGGATGGATGCCTGTCGGCACAACTACAGTCACCAGAGACGGAGGAGTATGAAGAGGCAGAGACAGGCATGGGGAGAGAGGGTAAAAAGACACTTGAGACTGAATGTTCATGCTCAAAACCAGAGACCCAGACGGAGGGTATCGGGGCAGGAAAACAAAAGGGACAGTCAGAAGGATGGAGTGCCTGCCCAAGGCCTTGCCAGACTGTGCCTAGCAGGAACTGCAGTGCTCCTGCCTCGGTTTCCCTGCCTGTTCTCCAAACTGTGCCAGGCTGCAGTCCAGCGGCCTGGCACCCTGCTTGCTGCTGCTGGTTTGCCCTTTTGGACAGGGGAACTCCTGCCCACTGCCTGCTGGCTGAGACCCACCCCCACCTGGACCTAAGGCCCTAGTCGCCCCCCTCCCCCCCAGCAGGCCTCACCCATATGCCCCCACCCTGCAAAGCAGGCTCTGGCCGCTCACCCCTGCCAGGAGGCCCCAGCCCTGCCTGCCTCCTGGGAGAAGCTGACTGGGAAGGGGCTGAGGGGGACGAGGGCGTCCTGCCTCCAGTGCAGCCTGGATGCCCAGAGTGTTCTGTCAGCTCTGGTATCTGCAACTCCCCGGAGAGCGCAGGGGAGGGGGGGCTGGAGAGCTGGGAGGAGGCAGCTAAACTCTCCCTACCCCCACACCCCCTGGGTCCGAGAGAAGTGTGGGTTCCTTCCCACCCCCTCCCCAGCACTGCCTCCCCTCCCCCACTTCCGGCATGGGGGTGGTCTGCTGCCCAGAAGAGAAAAAGCCTCTTCCGTATGGGGGTGGGGGGCAGGGCCTCCTCCCGGTCCCCCATGCTGTGCCAGATGCGGCTGCAGGGGAGGAGCAGGCACGGACCCAGCTGGCAGGGGTCACTCGGTGGTCCTCTTCCCTGCCAGCTCTCTGGCCTCCTCCTAGCCCGCCCCTTGGGCCACAGGCCCCTCCCCCACCTCCTCTGCAGAGCTGGGCTAGGGCTCCCTTCCCCCATCCTACTGGAGCAGCCCCCCCCCACATGCCCCTGCCTGGGCAGGAAGGGGTCCCCCACACTGCACACAGCAGGAAACAGAGGACAGGAGCACCCCCAGAGCCTGCTGCCCCTCCTCACCCACAGAAATGTCCCGACCCCAGCAGCCCTCAGCAGAGGGCCCCTTTCCCCTGCAAGAGCTCCTGCTCCCCAAACCCTTGCAGCTGCCCCCAAACTTTCCAGGGCCCTTTTACCCCATGGTCATGGGACCCTGCGGCCAGGCCCGCGAAGTCACGCAGCCTCTGCCACTGCTCCCCACTCCAGGTCCCCCGAGACCGGTGCCTTGTACCAGGGTCTGGCAGCAGCTTCGACCGCATGGCTGGGCTTCAAAAATGCAGCTCTAAATTCCAGCCCATGGGAAGAGGCCTGGAGAGGGGCTGCCTGACCCCCTCACCTCCAGGCCACCGGGCTGGGCCCAGCGGCAGCGTCCAGGGCTTTGTTCCACTTAAGCTCTAGCCTTCTTGCTAGGCAGCCCCAGCCTCTCACAAGCACCCAGATTCTCCAGGGGCCTGTCAAAGGATGCCACATGGAGAAGCACCGGAAGGGGTCCTGCAGTGAGGTCAGAGGGACAAAGGGGACAGGAGAGACGAGTACGTCCCATAGATGCCCTCTGTGCAGGGCACACTACATTCCCCTGGGCAAGAAAGGAGGCAGAAGACTGAAAACATGACATGGCCAGAGAGATGGCCCCGTGGGACGAGGCCCCGGTGCAACCCCCAGCTCTGCATACGGTCCCCCAGCACTGTGGTTGCCCCCCAAACACCCTCCACATAAGAACAGGGCAAGCACAGGAGGACAGAGAGGACTGGGAGGGTCTGGGCAGGACCCCGGGAGACAAACCCTGGGCCGCCTCCAGCCAGGTCAGAGGCAAGAAAGTGGTCACGTGCCTGGAACTGGGGCCACACCTTTCATTAGCCTCCCAAATGTGCCCCAAGAAAGGTGTCACTGGCCAGGCGCGGATGGAGACCCCAAAGGCTTCCGCAGCCTCCCTGCAGGCGCCTGTGCAGAGCAGAGTTTATTCAAACAGCCGAACAGGAAACTTGGCCCCGGCAGCTCAATCTCACTCGGCCTTATTAAGAAAAAAGAAAAGTGGAGCAGGAACCAGCACAGCTCAGGGGAGGGTTTCGGGGGCAGCCGGGGGCTCCCCACCCACCCCCGCCCCCCGTCCCGAAAGAGGGGTACTACCTTCTCCTTGGCCAGTGGGGCTCCCCTCCCTCCTTTCCTTCCTTCCCTGCCCTGCCCTTCCCGCCTGCCTGGGGTAGCCAGAGGCCTGTTTCCACTTCTCCGCTGGCACCCGCGCTGTTGCCCATCTGGCTGGCAGGAGGGCCCTATAGGACCCCAGAGATTCCAGCAACCAAGGCCAGCACTGCAGGAGGCTGGCAGGAGTCAGGGAAGGCTTAACCCTCTAGATGCCGGCCTTCCAGTCCTGCGACCCTGAGCCCAGTCAGTCCCTACCTGCTGCAGAGTCCGAGGGTCTGGGACCCCAAGACTGAACCTTGGGGGCCAAGGGGATCGGGGAAGAAACCACCTGCAGAGACTGGGCTGACACCCCAGGTCACCCAACTAAGTCTCACCCGCAAGGCAGGGCTTAGGGTGAAACAATGGCAGCTGGTAAGCTTAGGGATGGGGTGTCTGGGGGGGGTCCCTGAAGAACATCCTCCCTGGTGGGCTCCCAGAGCTTCTTAGAGATGAAGGATAACCTACTACAGCCTCCTGAGGTCCCCAACCTCTAGTTGCCAGAGCAACGTGTGAGCAGGCAACAGAGCTGGTGATCAAAGTAGGATTTTATGGCACCACAGGTCCGGACCGCTTGGGTCCCTACCAGACAGCTCCTCCTCCATCCAAGCACACTCGGGACCAGGTCTTCTGACCCTCCACTGCTGGGTTTCACCCACTGGACAGAGAGCGGGAAAGGGACTTGCCCAGGATCACCCATCACTAAATCACCCCATGGAGAGGAGCCCAGCCCTCGAGAACTCTCTGAGCTGTGCTCACAGCCCACCATGATGGCCCCCATCTTCCCCATCACAGCCAGCTCCGGGGTCGGTTCCATCCTCGTGGCTGGGGATGTCCCTGGCTGTGATGGCAATGCAGAAGAGGGGCAGATACTCTAGGGCTACAGCTGTCCATCTGTCCTACCTCCCCCCTCTCTCCCTCTCAGGAACCTCCCCCAAAGGGAGGCTCAGGGACTGAGCCGGAGGAGGGAGGAGAATCAGCGTCTTCTCTGTGCTCGGGTCCAAGGGCTTGGGGCACAACGCTGGAGGGTGCACCCTGGCCAGCATCTCCCCAGGAGGATGTCCCTCAGCAGGGCTTTGGGGAGAAACTGGAGCGTATAGGAGTTGGGGCTGGTTCAAGCCCAAGCAGGAAGGCAGGACTGGAGCCAGAGTGATAGTGGTGCATCAGGCGAGGCACTTGCCTTTCACAGAAACCGATCAGGGTTCGAACCCGGCCAGGAGCCGCAGGTTGTGATCCCTGAGCGCAGAACGAGGAATCACCCTGCACACGACCTGATGTGGTCCCCAAACTAAAAACAGAAAACAGAAAGAAGGCCGGACTTAGGTGAGACCAGGGGTTCTAGGTCCCAAGCGGAGAGTACTGTCCGGGAGGGCACCGCAGAGGTGGCAGCTCGGCCCCAAGCCCCCGGCCCCGGGCCTCCGTCTCCGGGGTCCCCTTCCTCGGTGAGGGGCTGGTCTGCGGCTTGGCACGGAGCTCCAGGGACTGAAGGGACAGGCCACATAGCTAAAACCCGGCGGGCCGTAGGGCCCCGCGGACGAAGGCCCAGCAGGCAGCCCCGGCGGCCCCAGAACCTCCCAACGCTCCCTGCCCCGCGCTTGCTTATTCATTCAGAGTGGGGACCGGCCAGCCCCGAGGGCCAGCAGTGCCGGGCAGCTCTCGCAAGGCCCCCAGGCGGCCCGGCCTGCCCGGTGCCCTGCAGAGCGCGCGCCTCGCGCGGCCCCGGGCACGCCCCTGCCCTGCCCTGCCCTGACCCCTGGGTCTCGAAATGCTGTCATCGGAGGAGCCGCCCCACTCGGGACCCGGCCAGGATGGACAGAGCTAGAGCCGGGGCCGGCGAGCGAGCGTCCTGTCCTGCGGGCGGCGGGGAGAGCAGCCGGCGCGGGGCGCGGGGCGCGGGGCCCGGGCAGCGCGCAGCATGACCGGCCGGCAGCTGGGGGCCCTGGTGTGGGGCGCGTGGCTCTGCGCGCTGGTGCGCGCTCAGCAGGCCGCGCCGGGGCCCGGCTCGGACCCGGGGCGCTGGCGGCAGCTGATCCAGTGGGAGAACAACGGGCAGGTGTACAGCCTGCTCAACTCGGGCTCCGAGTACGTGCCGGCCGGGCCGGCGCGCGCCCAGGCTAGCCCGCGGGTGCTGCTGGCGGGCGCCCCGCAGCCGGCCCCGCGGCGCAGCCCCGGGGGCCCCCGGAGGCGCCAGGCGCCGTCGCTGCCGCAGCCCGGGCGCGCGGGCTCGGACACGGTACGCGGCCAGGCGCGGCACCCGTTCGGCTTCGGCCAGGTGCCCGACAACTGGCGCGAGGTGGCCGTCGGGGACGGCGCGGGCCTGGCGCGGGCGCGCACCTCCGTCTCGCAGCACGGCGGCTCGGCCAGCGTGTCGGCGTCGGCCTTCGCGGGCACCTACCGCCAGCCGGGCCCCTTCCCGCCGCAGTACCCCTACCCGCAGGCGCCCTACGTGGGCCAGTACGAGAACTACGACCCCGCGGCGCGCACCTACGACCAGGGCTACGTGTACTACCGCGGCGGGGGCGGCGCGGGCGCGGGCGCGGCGGCCGTGGCCTCGGCGGGGGTGCTGTACCCCTACCAGCCGCGCGCGCGCTACGACGAGTACGGGGGCGCGGGCACGGGCACGGGCGCGGGCGAGGAGCAGCCCGAGTACCCGCCGCCGCAGGGCTACTACCCGGCGCCCGAGCGGCCCTACGCGCCCGCCGACGGCCTGGACCGCCGCTACTCGCACAGCCTGTACAGCGAGGGCGCGGCGCCCGCCGAGCCCGCCTACCCCGACGCGGGCTCCGACCCCCGGCCCGACCCCCGGCCCGACCCCCGGCCCGGCTGGTACCCGCCCTACGCCAACGTGCCGCCCGAGGCCTACTCGCCGCCGCGCGCCGTGGAGCCGCAGCCCCCGTTCCGCGTGCAGGAGCCGCCCTACCTGCCCGTGCGCAGCTCCGACGCGCCCCCGCCGGGAGCCGAGCGCAGGGACACGCGCAACAACGGCGGCGGCGGCCGCCTGAGCGTGGGCAGCGTGTACCGGCCCAACCAGAACGGCCGCGGTGAGTACCGACCCGCGCGCGGTGCGCGCACGGCCCCCTCCGGGACCCCCACAGACAGCTGGCTCCCCGAGTGGCTAAGCCGGGACCCCCGTCCCCACCCCAAACGCACACTCCACCGTCACCGTTCTCACCGCCGCGGGTACCAACACCATCATCACCTCCACCGTTGTTATCACTACTCCCTCCGTTATAATCAGGAACACCTCTGTCATCACCACCCCATCGCCACACTACCACCATATCACCACCAACACCATCACCTTTATCACCAACACCCCCGTCACCACCAGCGCCAGAATCACCACCATCGTCACTCCCTCGCCCGTCACCATCATAACCAGCAGCCCCAGAGCCTCCATCCACACTTGCCTGCCGCCGCAGGGCCAGGGTTTGGGATAGCAGGCCTGGGCTCTGAGCCTGACTTGGGGCAAGTGGGATGGAGGGACTGTCCGGCATAGGAGGAGGCCCCTTCCAGACCTGGCGTGGGCATCCTGGTACACGGGGACAGCACCTTCTCCCTCTCCCTCCCTCTTCCTGACCAGGATGCTGCCTCAAGCCTCAGAGATGACCCTGTGGCAACCTCGGGGATAAGGTGGGGGCAGAGGTCAGGAAAGCATCCTGGGACTCGCGTATATGGGCTGGGGCTGGGGGTGAGGGAACACCCAGCCAGAGAACTGACCTAATGATGGAGCATCCTTTGGTGGAGGGAGGGGGGAGGGGCACTGCAAGGTCCGATCAAGATCAAGAGCGAAGGGAGTGAGGCACTGCCAGGGCACAGAATTTAAGGGGCTCTCAAAGCTCAGCAGTGAGGTCCATGATGCTTTGATGCATTCTAGAAACTTAAAAATGCCAAACCATTAGGATGAACCCAGGTTTTAAATAGAACGAGTGAGGGTAGCCTGCCAAGCCATACGGGGGCCTGCAGCAAACAGAGAAATCACCACATTGATCCTGCCTACTTTGGAAAGTTTGAGTCTTGTTCATCAGAGGTGTCTTTTTGCATGAATTCTTTTTGATTTGGAAAAGTATCGCTCTTTGGGGCCAGGGATATAACTCGAGCAGCAGAGTTCCCTCGCATGTGTGAGACCCCGAGTTCCATCCCTGGTACCACAGGTCCCCAGAACACTTTGTAATGGGGCTTTGGTGCACCCCCCCTCCCCCCGCCCCCCGCTAACACCACAGGCAGAGGCCCCTGTAAAACGGTGATAGGCTATTACCGAGTTACTGGGGCTTGAGGCACCCTCTTAAATTTCCCCCCTCCCCCAAGCCAGAGCCTCACTCAAAGCGCTCAGCTCCCCCTAGCCTGGCCTGGCGAGTCTCAGCTGGGATAGGTCTCCCTGCTGACTTTATGGGGTGAGGGGGATCCAATGTGGGGGCGATCCAGGCCACCAGTGCAGGGGCAGGGGTGGGGAGGGATGTGCCTCTCTTTCGAGAGGTGGCGTCACAAAACTGTTCACAGGCCGCTGTGGAACAGACCCACGCAGGGCTGGCAGTGACTGACCCACGCTCTGTCCTAGAAACCCCTTGGCTGCTTCAGCCGCTGCAAGTCCAAAGTCAGCTTCGGTCAAGGGCCGCCCTGCAGTCCCCAGCACACACACTTGGCCGCCCCAGCCCTCGGACAGCTTCCGTCTCGGTTCCACCCCAGGAGGCTGTGCCAGGCCCATCAGCGAAGGCTGAGCTCCCAGGCATCGGGACACCGGTGCCAGCCCTCACCCTTTGCCACTCTGTCCTGATCAACACAGGGACCACTGCCTTGTCTTGAGATGGTCCCTTACCCCCTGCCAGAACCTACTGCTGAGGGGTGGAGAGAAGGGCTGGTGGCACCCGCCCCCTTACATCCGGGGCAAAGATCCTGGTCACCCTTTGAGAATCTCCCTGTAGGATGGCACACAGGCCGAGACTGTTTGCCCACTGCCCCCTTCCTAGAAAAAAAAAATGATTGCGTGGTGCCAGTACTCCCTTGAAGTCTACCTCCTTTAAGGAAACAGACTGCTCCCCACTGTACCCCAGGCTTCTACCGCCTCCCTGGGTGTTCCAGCGTGCCCAGTGGGGGCAGGAGGGGGGTGGCATTGCCCGCCCTGGAGGACTGTTTAGACCAGACTTCCTTCCTTGACCCTTTTCCGAACTCAGGAACCCATTTTCTCCTGCGAAATACAGCACAGGCAGGAAACCCCCGGGATTTGCGTCACGGTTGGTTTTGAATTGATTTGTGGTCGATGCACATTCAGAACCGTGGACCGTGGCTGAGTTTTCCGCAGCGCCCCCCCCCCCCCCATCCCACACTTGGTTGGAAAAGCCCGGGAGAGGTGGGTGCTTGCTGAGCACGTGGTGACCCTGTTCCATCCCCAGCCCAGCACCCCCTGGGACTGATCCCTGAGCACAGAGTCAGGACTCAGCTCTGAGCACAGCCAGGGGTGGCCCCAAAACCAGCCCCCCAGAAGCAGCAACGGAGGCCAGGTGCTGTGGTCCTACTGACCCACCCACTGCATTGGAGCCTGTGATAATAGAACGTTCTCCCAGAGGGGGCCAACATTTGGAGGAGGCTTCCTTAGGATGCAAACCTGTATTGGGGGCTCAGCCGGGTGTTCCTGGCCCACAGGACTGCGTCCAGAGATTGGGGGGGGTCTCAGTGCTTAGCAGGGTCTTTCCCCATGGGCCTCCCTGGGGGCTAAAGGCATTTCTCCTAAAAGGTCTGTGTTGGTTTGCGTCAAATTCAGGCCCTATGGGCATGGAAGTGGGTGGGGGCAGGCAGGGCATGGCAGTGGGGGCACCTCAGTGTTGCGATCAGGCAAGGAGCCCCAAGCAGGGGGCCACTCCACCAAGTGCTCGGGTCTCATGGAGACCTTCCTGGAAGAGGCAGTGCAAGCATTACGGCAAGTGCTGGCTATCAGCTTCCCCTCGGGACTTCGGGGGTGGGGTGAGACGGGAGTGATTTGCAGGCCCAGAGAGCAAGCCTCACCTCTCCCCAGCACACCCTGGGAAGCAGGAACCATGGAAAATCCTGGTGGTTCAGGGCAGGCCAGGCTGTGCAGGGGACCAGACCCCCCGGGGCCCAGAGTGGGAGTTCAGGGCTGCTCTCCGGGGCTGACCTCATCCCTCCTGGCCGTGTACACAGCCGGGACCCGAGGCCGGCGCTGGCAGCCCCCGCGCCTGTGAGCTGGCCAGTCCTCACAACACCAAACACATGTGCGCCCCGCCCCCGGCCCCTGGGCCCGGGGCCAGGGCCTGTCCCAAGCCCAGTTTCTCCCTCTGGCGCCGGTACCCTCTCCCCTTCCCTCCGGGGCGGGGTTCATGGCCTCCAGCCACCACAGTGTCTCCTGTCTCCCACGTTTCACTGGAGAGAAGCAGGGGGACCCCGAGAGTCACATGCTGGCCCTGGCTCCGCAGTGAGTCCGCCAGGCCTGGCCGAGTCCCTTGTGCCGTGCCTCTCCCCAGCTGGGGCCAGGCTGTCCCCTCTAGCCTCCCACAGCCTCGGGGTCTGAGTGTGAGGCGACTAAGAAGGCTGAGACCCTGCACACTCCCAGGACATGAGGCCTTGACTTGACCGACCTGTTCAGGAGCCCCTGGGAGAGGCCAAAGGCCTTGCTGCCGGCTGCACTGGCCTTGCCCACACCCCTGTCCTCACATGACCTGCCAGAACAGGCCCCAGCTCCCTCCTCCCGGCTCTGCTCACCGCCCACCCCTGGCCGCTCCATCCTTCCTGGGGCCCTCAGCACCCCGCCCCCCGAGCCCCGTCCTGGCCCCCAGATTGGCCCCCCTGCCCCTCTCCACAGGCTCAGAGCAGATGCAAGAAGGGCAGAAGCGGGGGCTCAAGTGATAGCACCGCGGATCAGGCGCTTGCCTTGCCAATGGCCCAGTGGGCAAGGCGCTTACCCTGCTAATGCAACCCAGCCAGGACCCTGAGTGCAGAGCCAGGAGTTAGCCCTGAGCACAGCCAGGTGTGGCCCCCAAACAGGAAACAAAAAAACAGAAGGCGAAGAGCAGCCTCCACCTAGCAAGCTCTGGACCTAGACCCCCAAGCTCGCCAAGGGACGAGACACGCCTGCTCTGCGGAGGTCCCACCCGTCCTCCCGTTCCTCCTCCCATTCCTCCTCCCATTCCTCCTCCTCCCTCTACTCTTCCCCTTCCTCCTCCTCCTCCTGCTCCTGTTCCTCCTCCTCCTGCTCCTCCTGCTCCTCTCCCTCCTCCTCCTGCTGCTCCCCCTCCGCCCCTGCTCCTCCTTGCCTACCAGAGGTGGGATCACGGTGCTCAGGGGCAGACACAACAGAAGAGGCACGCTGCACACACAGCAGCTCCACACCAGCCTGGGCCCCTCCAACTGCCTTGTCCAATGTGACCGAGAAGTGTCCCCACCCCACTCCACCTGCAGCGCCAGCAGAGCAGGACCTCAGCTCCCCCCTCCCCCACCCCCATGCATCCCGGGGTGAGTTACACAAGCATTTAGCAGGCACTGTGCATCTCACCTCTCTGGACCACACCCAGCAGTGCTCAGGCCTTGCTCCTGGTGGGGGTCAGTGGGATGAAACCCAGGTCAATTGCATGCATGGCAAATGCTAGCCCCCCATAGGTAAAGGTAAAGGCCCTCCCGCTGATCGTCGATTTGCTCGAGCGGGCCCAGTAACGTCTCCATTGGAGACTTTGTTGTTACTGTGTCTGGCATATCGAATACTCTCGGTAGCTTGCCGGGCTCTCCGAGAGGGGCGGAGGAATCGAACTGGGGTTGGCCATGTTGGCCGCTTGTAAGGCGAACGCCCTACCCGCTGTGCTATCGCTCCAGCCCCCCCCATATTATCTCATTTTTGGTTTGTTGGGGGGGCACAACCGGCAGTTCTCAGGATTTACTCTTGGCTCTGCATTCTGGGACTCCCGGCTCTGGGGACCGTAAGAGGTTCTGGGGATCGAACCACGTGCAAGGCAAGGGCCCTACCCCTGCACTGTCTCTCCAGCCCTCACATCACTTCTCTTAATTCCCACAGCAGGCCACATCATCCTTGTCCTGTCAGGGGACGGGATGTCATCTACTGATGTCACACAACCTCGGTCCAGCCGGGTCTGGGTCCACCTGGTGCTCCCACCGGAGGCCTCACCCTCATCCTTCCCTTTTTATTTTTTTTGTTGTTTTTTGGGGCCACATCTAGGTGTTGTTTTGTTTTGAAAGCTCAGGGATCCCTCCCGGGAGGCCCAGGGAACCACAAAGGATCCCTGGGGTAGACCTGGGTCCACCCATGCCAGGCAGTACCCTACCAACTGTACCGTCGCCTTGGCTCGTCTCTCCTAATTTGGATGTGTGGGGATGAGCCTCGTCTGTCCCCTCACGTGTGCTGCCCCTGGGTGGGCTGCACTGTTCTGGGGCCAAGTGGAGAGGGCAAAGAGGCCAGGCTGGGAGTCTCAGGCGGGGGGTGCTCCCTGGGGCTTGGCATGGTGGCGGGGAGCTTGGCAGCTGAGTCTTGACAGCAGTCCCGGCCCCTTCCTTCCCCAGGGCCCTCCCACACACCCTCAGCAGGGCAGGGAGGCAGGAACCATTAGTGCCAGATGAACTCTGGCAGGGGCAGGAGGTCTTCTGCCCGCTTCTCCCCTTTGGGTGGTCAAAGGTCTTAAATTCCAACAGACACACAGTGCCTGAGCAAGCTCAGCCCCTGCCCACTGCAGGACACCTGTGCGCCCCTGCAGAGAGAGGAGCAATCTGTTTGCTTGTCTGTTTGGGACCACCTGGTGGTGTTCAGGGCTAACTCCTGGCTCTGTGCTCAGGGATCACTCTGGCAGGCTCAGGGGACCCTATGGGATGCTGGGGGTCAAACCCAGGTGGCTGTGTACTTTGCAAGTACCCTACCCATGTACTGTTTCTCCAGAACTGGAGAGCTATTTTTTGGTTTGGTTTGGTTTGGGCTGGAGCGATAGCACAGCGGGTAGGGCGTTCGCCTTACAAGCGGCCAACATGGCCGACCCGAGTTCGATTCCTCCGCCCCTCTCGGAGAGCCCGGCAAGCTACCGAGAGTATTCGATATGCCAGACACAGTAACAGCAAAGTCTCCAATGGAGACGTTACTGGGCCCGCTCGAGCAAATCGACGATCAACGGGAGGGCCTTTACCTTTACCTTTACTTTGGTTTGGTTTGGTTTGGTTTGGGTTTTGGTTTGAGGGCCACACCAGTCAGTGCTCAAGGATTACTTCTGGCAAACTCAGGGGACTATAAGGGATCCTGGGGACAGAACTTACATTCCAACAGACACACGGTGCCTGAGCACCCCCTGCCCCACTGCACCCTGCCTGGTCCCCCTGTAAGAGAGCATCAGTCAGTTTGCTTGTCTGTTTGCATGTCTGTTTGTGGTGGTACTCGGGGCTTACTCCTGGCTCTCTGCTTGGGGATCACTCCTGGGAAGGTTGGGGGACCCTATGCAGTGCTGGGGGTCAATCCATGTTGGCTGCATGCTAAGAAAATACCCACTGTACTATCTCTCCAAACCTAGAAGCTCCTATTTTTGTTTGGTTTTGGTTTTGGTTGGGGGGCTTAGCCATACGTGATGTTGGGAATCAAACTTGCGCGGGCTGAGTGCAACACAAGTGCCCTACCCACTCTATCTCTCCAGCTCCTACTGGAAATACGGATAATTCTCCCAGCTCAGCTGCTGGTATCTCTTAGAGTCTCAGCATACGCCAACCACCAGGTCAAGCATCTTATCTCCACTTGCTCACTTGCCCCCAGCCCCCAGTGGAGAGAAGTGCCCCCACTCCAGGCCTCCTCCTTACAGGAGGGGAAACTGAGACTCACCCCATTCCGAACCCCAATCAAGGCCTCAGCGGGTCGGAAGGGTCAGAGATGGCACCCGCCCCTCGGGAAAGGGCTTCTCCACATTCTGGCCTCATCACCCACCCTCCTTCCTTTTCCCTCATCTCCGAACAGCACCTCTCCTCAGGAGTCTGGCCGGAGTCCACCCCCAGTCCCGTCTGAGCTAGTGACACATGGAGAGCTCCCCCAGGCAGTAGCTGGAGAGGCGTGGGGGTGGGGGGCTGGGGGGGGAGCCTGGCAGCCCACACCTGCTTTCAATTCCGCCACATTCCTGCAGACAGCACAGGCGGGTGGTGAGCCCCACAGGAAGGGGTGGCTGGGATGGGGTACCGCCCCCCTCCCCAACCCTGACTTCCCCCTCCTCACTTTGACAGCTGGAGCACAGGGTCTTCCTGTCTGGATTCGGGATCCAGGGGTCTGGGTTTACACTTGGGTCCCCCACCCCACCTTGCTCATGGGCGCCCCAAAGTTAGCATTTCAGAAGGCCTAGAAATGGGGCGATTCGAGTGTCAGAACCCCAGAGTTAGAAGAGAGGGAGTCTAGTGGGCCAGACAGGGCCAAGAGCCTCCTGCCAACACCTCTGGAGAGTGCCCATCTCTGGGCACAGGCTTCTGTGCTCCCCAGGGGATGCCCAGCTCTGGGCCCGAGGGTGAGTTCAGGGCATGAAGGGGTTCCTCAGTCCATCCTGGTCCTCGCTGAGGTCTTAGCCCAGCATCAAGACATCAGGCACTCTGGGTTGCAGAGCGGACCCGACCTCCTCCATCTTATCCCCCTCTCCAGCTTCTAGAACCTTCTGTGCATGCAGATATGGGCCAGCAGCTGGGGGTTGGGAGAGAGAAAGGACAATCCCACCCACACCGTGAACTGGCTAGGGAGCAGTTACCCCTCCACCCCCCACCCCAGATATTCAGCCATTCCACAAATATTCGCGAGTGCCGTACCCGAACTAGTGGGCTTGGTGGTTCATGGGTGAGGGGACGCAGTCTAACCCTTGTGAATCGTCTCTTCCCTGGGCCCTTGCGGGATGCAGATAACAGAAGGTTATGTGCTACAGGAAAACGAACACTGGGCAGGGGCAGAGGTCAGAGGAGATCTGGGGAAGGCGGCATCTGAGCAGACTTGGAGGGCACAGAATAGGCAGCTCCTGCGAGAGGAAAGGCTAGCCCGCAGGCCCTGTGCCAGGGTTCCTGGTTTCCCCAGTGGGTTCTGTGGGGCTGGAGCAGACGCAGTGGAGTGGGCAGGCGGGGGCTGGTGGTACGGCCTGGTGGCTGTGTGCCGGTGCTGACATCCAGGTGAAGCTGGTATCGGGGCCCAGGTTGCTGGGCAGGGCTGATCACACTGGCTTTAGGAAGTTCGGTGCAGTGCGGGGCTCTGGGCAGGGCTGGAGGGAATGGGGGCTCCGGGCAGGGCTGGGGGGAATGGGAGCTCCAGGTGAGGCTGAGGGGAATGGGGGCTCTGGGCAGGGCTGGGGGATTGGAGATGAGCCCTGGGGAGGCCTGCAGCAAGAGGCATGCATGGCCCTAAGCTGACATGACAGGACGGCACCCAGGGAGGTGCGGGCAGGCGCGTGGAGTAGGGTAGAGGAGGGAAGGCCCAGTGCCCACACTGGGAGCAGCATGAGGGTGAGCACTAAGGAGCCCTGGAGTTTTGAAGGGTGAGAAGGCAGCCGAGCTCCCCAACGAGCATTGGCACCCCGACCAGTCAGCCTGACTCCCTATGCAGTTTGCTAGGGCTGGGGTAGGTGTGGGTCCTTCTCTTGTCCCCTGCAGAGGTCAGTGCCAGCTGGGTGGGGCTGTGGCATAATGACTCGGTGAAGCACAAGGTGGTCTGACTGCCAGGAGACATAGGCTGGCACCTTGGAGGAGCAGAGTGTGTGTGTATGTGTGTATATGTGTATGTGTGAAGTATGTTCCTGTAGATGTGTGTGCATGTGGATGGTGGATGTACTGGTGTGCATGTCAGAGAATTCCCAGACAAGGGCATTATCTGCATGAATGTATGAGTGTGTGAGTATATGTGTGTACAAGCATGTGTGTGTGTCTGCACATGCATATGTATGAGTTTACATATGTGTGAGTGTGTATGTGTGAATGTGTGCATGTCAGGAAATTTCCAGACAAGGCCACTGTAGCGTTAGCAGTATGAGGCAGAAAGGGTGAGGGGTGCTGAGCACTGGCCCCCGACCCTCGGACTCACACTCCCACAGGCCAGGGGGATCTGGGTCAGCCTGGGCCAGCCCCTAGAGGCTCTGGGCTAGACTGACCGGCTGAGCCAGCCTGGCACCTGCAGTTCTCACAGTGGGTCCTGGCAGCTTCCCACCCTTAGGTCCTCTGCTCCTCTCTGTCCCGTCCCAAGGTGCTATGCTCCTTGACCCAGGTGCACAGGGGCCTATTTGCATTCCACTGTCCTTCATCTGCTGCTTGGAGGGCAGAGAATTGGGGAAGATTTCAAAAGTGGGGGGAGGTCTGTGGAACCCACAGAAAATGGGTGCCCAGAAAGGAGCAGGCGAGGGCAAAGGACAAAACTATGGCCAGAGGCCCCACATGGGACAGCCTCCAGGAGCCACTGGGCAGGACGCACACATTCATCATGGAGCAGGAAGGATTTGGGTCAGATGGGGGGAGAGTTCCCAGCGGCTGCAAGGCATCTGGAGAGGTTTCCAGAGGTCCCGGGCTCCAGTCCCAGGCTGGGCCAAGGACCACACGTTCCTGAAAGAGATTTTTTCCCAGTTCCAAGTATTTGCGTGCTCTAGGGAGAGTCTGTCCTGCCTCCCCCTGGTCCACATGGGGAAACCGGGGCTTCAGCAAGGGGCACAGACAGTGGGGCTGGGGCATGGCCCAGCGGTCCTGGTCGGTAGAAAGATGGGTTTCAGTGCCCTAGGGCTGGCCCCGCCTGGGGTGAGGGATGCGGCAGGTTTGTCCTGAGGTCTTGTCCCACCCCAGAGGAAACATGGGGGGGGTCCCTGGATCTCTCAGGGAAGTGGAATATGGAATGTGAATCAGGGTCCCCGTGTTGAACCTTCACTCTCCCAGACTCTGAAGGGGGTCCCCAAGGCTGGGGTTTCCCTCTTGCAGAGGCCCCTGACAGGATAGTCTCAGGACCCTAATCACTCGACTGTCTTGGGCCACCCCAAGGCCTCAGTTACTCTCCGACTCAGTGTCCACCACCCGCTGCCCCAGCCTGCACTTCTCGGCGCCCCATGGTCAGTCCTTTGCATCCGAGGAAGATAAATCCTCACCATGGGATTCAGATGTGGGGACCTGGAGGGGGTCAGGCTGTTCAGCCGGGGTCACACAGGTCTATGACAAGAAGCCACTTCCTGTCCAGCTCCAGGAGCAGGAGAGGGGATGAAGTAGACATCAGGGCCTTCCTGGGTAGCCCCAGCGAGACCACCTGCCCAGCCTTTGGGTGGCCAGCCCTGTCCCCTATCTGCTCCCAGGAGAATAGTTGGATGCTCTGGGAGTGGACCCCAGTCAGCAAGGACCCTCGTCTGCCGACTAGACAGACCTTAAGAAGCTCATCCTGAAATTGGCCAAACCCATGTTCTATCTCTAGCATATGGTCCCCTGAGTCCACCAAGACTGACCCCTGAGCACAGAGCCAGGAATTAAGTCCTAAGCACTGCTGGGGTGGCCCAGAAACAAAATAAAAGTAACGCTCACCCTGAACAAGCAGAAAATCAAATGAGAGTTCCAAGATCATCTACATCAGGTCTTTAAAAATATACCCCACTTCTCCCCCACGGAGCACTTTAGACAGAGGCAAGGCTCTGCCCAAGGTCATGGGCAAGGAGAAAGATGGACAAGCCCCCTTCCAAGTAAGAGCCCCGTCATAGGCCAGCAGTAATGGTTAGTTTGCTCTGCAGTCAAAATCTTGGCTATTTCTGTGATGTAGATAATTAAAATAAAGGAGCATCTGGGGGGGAAATCTCAGTGGAAATCACTTCCCAGAGATCCCAGTGCTGTGTCCCGGGGCTGGGTCCACACGTTCTAGAAAGCACAACCAGTCTCTCGTCCAAACATGCTGCTGAGCACGAGGTAGTCCCCCTGCCTCGGAGCGCCCAGGATCTCCCCTTTAACTGAGCACTGAGCAAAGGTGGTAACTGGCCTTTGCCCAACAGTGGCCAGTCTGCCTAGATAACCTGGTTGTAGCCATAAGCCAGAAGGAGGCAGACTCCCCCATCCTGCACCCCGACACTCAAGCCTCCCCGCTCCCACTTTGCGGCATTGCCCACCTGGTCCTGCCCCCAAGTCCGTGAACCTGGGTCCTGCTGGAGGCCCCTGTATTCCTCCTCCCCACCCCCAGCAACCTTCCAGCTGAGCCAGAGGGTCACCCAGACCCTGCTCCCAGCAGCTCCTCCTGGGACACGAAGGCATGAGGCCGTGGGGCATAGGGGGTGAGGGGATATTTAGGGGAGTCCCAGAACCCCTGTGATAGAGACTCAGAACACAATTAAAATAACAGCTGAGCAATTCTAAGTTCTACAAAAGACATTGTTCGAGTGATGATGTTCTCCCTGTTGTTTGGCCCAGTAATGTCTCTATTGTGACCATTGTTACTGTGTTTGGCATATCGAATACGTCTAGGTAGCTTGCCAGGCTCTCCGAGAGGGGTGGAGGAATTGCACTGGGGTCGGCCATGTTGGCTGCGTGCAAGGCAAACGCCCTACCCACTGTGCTATCGCTCCAGCCCGAGTGATGATGACAGGAAGAAAACTTTCTGGAAGCTGGAGGCTATGCAGAGCTTAGCTGTGCTGGAAGTTATATGACACAGATGTTTGTGAACACTTGTGAGACCAGCTGAGGCTGTGCTTGGTTGCAGAACACCCACCCAGCATGTGTGAGGCTCTGGGTTCCACCTCTGGCACCCCAAAACCAGAAACCAAAATCTATATGGGAACTCTGTGCATTGGACATAGGTCAAAATTCATTCCATGGGGTCCAGAGAGATAGCAGAGTGGGTAGGGCACTTGCCTTGCACGTGCCTGATCTGGGTTCTGTCCCTGGCACCTCAGAGGGTCCCCTAAGTCCCACCAGGCATGACAACCCCCTTTAAAATTTTTTTAAAAGCTATCAAAAGTTTAATCCTAAAAAGGCACACATTCTGCATGTACAAAACTACACAAAATATATATTTGACTCATCAGGGGTGATCCCCAAGCACAGAGCCACGAGTCAGTCTTGAGCACCACCAGGTGTGGCCCCAAACCAGCACCACGCCCTCCCTGCAGAAAACTAATTTTCCGAAAAGGAGAAGCGTCCAGGGAAGAAGGGCTGGACCCAGGACTCAGCCCTGCCCTGTGCTGCCTTTGCTCTGTGGGACTGTGGGACTGTGAGCTAGTTCCCAGCCGCCGCTACGCTGGCACTGTGCTGCCTGGGTCTCTCGGGGACATGGGAGCACGTGCCGGAGGGTGATTGCAACAGTGAAGGACAGAGCGGCTGGTTGTCACCGAAGCCCGTCTGACAGGGCACGGACAGTCCGAAGCAGAGCACAGGCATGTCTGGAGAGAAACGGATGCTGTCCTCAGGCAAACTGCTCAATATAGCCCGAGTGATAGAGGAAGTCCCTGTCCATCAGGGAGGGGTCCCTGGAGGAGGAGGCAGCTGCCGGAATCTCAGTTGGTGGAGAATAAGGGGACGATCCCCAGGACTGGTTGGGCTCAGGTTATGCAGTAGTGCAGCCCTGCAGGAGAACCCTTCCCCTCCCCCCCTGCGTATAGGCACAATCTGGAAGGATTCCTGATGTCAGAGCAGCTCCTCTTGGATCTGTTTTCTTGTGTTTTTTTGCGGGGGACTAATTTTGCACCACGCCCGGCGATGCTTGGGGGTTACTCCTGGCTCTGCACTCAAGAATCACTCCTGGTGGTGCTCAGGGGACCATGTGGGATGCCGGGGATAGAGCCTGGATCAGTCGTGTGCAAGGCAAGCGCCCTCCTGACTGTCCCATTGCTCTGACCCCGAAGTCACTCTGGGGGTGCTCCCATGCACTGAGCTCACTCCGGGGCCACGGGCAATGGCATGAGGCTCAGGCTTGCTGGTCATGACCAGGACTCAGTGTGTTGAGCAGGCTGAGGTATTAGTGTGTCACTAGGTCAGGGCTCAGAGGTGACCCTGGTCTCAGCTCGGCGTGTCACCAGGGTCAGGGCTCAGCCAGAGGCCAGGAGTGGAGAGGACCCCGGTGGCCTGTGACTCAGCGGCCCCTCCGGCTTCCCAGAGCCGACGCATGAGGTGGCCCGGCGAGGGGTCGGCCAGAGCGCAGCGTGGAGCCATCTGGGCCGTGTTTATGAAGCCGGGATGGGCGGGGGGTGGGGGCCCAGCGGGCTGCTACCCAAGGCTGGGTCCCCTGAGGTTTCTGGCCCGGCCCACCCACCCCCACTTGCTGCTGAGGGAAAGGCAGGAGGGCAGGGGCAGGGCGGGGGTGGGTGGGGACAGCCAGCTTGTCTCCCTCTGTTCCCTCCCGAGGCTTCTGGGGTGCTGAGGGTGGGAAGCGGCCCGGCTCAGGGGGGGCCCCTCGCTCCGAGGGCCTGCAGGCCCCGTGGGGAATGACTGCAGGCATTCCTGAGCGCTTGGATCAGGCGGCGGCTTCCAGGGGCCTCCTCGTCCACTTCCTCTTCATTCCCACTGGGTGAGGTCACGCTGGCCGCCTGGCCTGCGTCCCAGGGGGACAAGCTGGGGTCTCTGCGGGGGCTGGGGGCCGTGAAGACAGGCACGCCCCTAGGCCAAAGTGTAGAGGCCAGAGTGGCCCACTCGCCCACCCCCAGCCCCGCAAGAGGGGCTGGAACCCGGCCGTGCCTGCTGCCCACGCGGCTTCAGCCCTCGCAGCTCGAACCCTCCTGAACTAAATTCACAGGGCCTGACCTGTCCACCCGGAACCCTCACTTCTGAGATGGGTGGACCCAGGCTTGTGCACCCTCTAAACCAGGCCTGTGTCCTGTCCACCTCCCCTCAACCCACCACCCCCTTCCAGGCCCACTGCCCCCTGTCTGGGCTGCAAGTCTATCCTTCCATGCAGCCAGGTACAGTGCTGTAGTTGCCCGCGCTGGGCTCGGGCGCGTGGAGGGCAGGGTGGACAGCCGGCCCCTGCCTGCAGCCTGTCCCAGGGAGCAGGTGACCTGGGAGAGAGCAGACCCTATCTCCCCTGCATTCTGGGCCCAACCCCCAGGCCCCAAGGGGATAGCATAATGGGCCGACGTGAGGTCAAGGCTGAGGCCGTGGCTGGAAGGACCGGGTGTTGGGAGGGTCACTCCAGGTGCCCAGATGGGGAACTCGAGGTCAGCAGCGTGCTCTCAGACCCACTCCTCCTACCCCCAGCCCCTTCCTGGTGCCCTCACGCCCTCCTTTGGCCCCGCCCTGAGCTGGGGGAGCAGCAGAGTTCTGGGGGCAGGTGCCCAGCAGCCTGGGGGTATGGACATGAGGCAAGGCGGAGTGTGGGTCTGTCGGGAACCTGTTTGGTTCCCCTCAGGGCTGCCCCCCTCCTGGCCCTGCACCAGCCCCTCTGTCCCCCAGAACAGCCTCCCTCTCCCCAGGCTGCTCCATCCCAGCCCCTCCCGGGGTGGCCCTGCTCGCTGTCCTCCCTGAGGAGCCGAGAGCAGGCCTCCCTCATCATCATCCTCTCTCCCTCTCTCCCACCCCACTGCAGGGCTCCCTGACTTGGTGCCGGACCCCAACTACGTGCAGGCGTCCACGTATGTGCAGCGGGCGCACCTGTACTCACTGCGATGCGCCGCTGAGGAGAAGTGTCTGGCCAGGTGAGGGGGGCAGGGGGGTGGGGAAGGCGGCGGAGGGGAGAAGTGTCTGGCCAGGTGGGAGGGGGCAGGGGGGCTGGGGAGAAGTGCCTGGCCAGTGAGGAGGGGCAGGGTGGTGTGGGGATTGTCCCCGGCCACTATGCAGGCTCGTGCTCCTGCCAGCCGCATGCCTAGCCCCCAGCCCCGTGTCTCAACCTCTCCCCTGAGCCTCGTTTGTCTCCCGGGGTCTAGGCAGTGGGTGGGAAAGCATCACCCCGTTTCTGGGAAGGCCGTTCTCCAGAAGTGCTGGCACCCAGGCCTCGGCTCTGCACGCCTGTTCCAGAGGCCAGAGCCACCCACCCAGAGCAACTGCCCCAGCTCTGAGCAGCCCAGGGCTCCCGGAGTCAGAAGATGCTGGGTTGAACCTTTGGGGCAGTGGCCATGTCCCCAGAGGATAGGGTGGCCTGGGCTGACCCAGGCACTCTGCAGGCTCAACTTCCTGTTGCCCCAGAGAGAGAGAGTCGGCTGGGCAGCACAGCCCCCACATTGCAGAGCATAGACCCCTGACCCCTCCCTGCCCTGACCCCTGATCCCTCCCTCTCTGACCCCTGACTCCTCACCCACACTGATCCGCGAGTTCCTCCCCTGCCCTGACTCCTGATCCTTCACCCACCCTGACCCCCGAGTCCCTCACCACCCTGACCCTGCTCAGATCTGTCTGTGTCAGCAGCATCTCCTGAACACAAGGGACGGAAGATGACATCAGCCTCGTTTTCTTAATAATTTGAATTTTTTTTCCCAAACTTGACGTCTTGCACTCTATTTTCAGCTTTTATTTTAGTGGTGCTCGGCAGTTCCTCCTGGCTCTGCACTCAGGACTCACCCGTGGTGGTGCTCAGGGCACCATACGGGACGTCAGGGATCGAACCCGTGTCTGCTTCCTACCCGCTCACTATTGCTTAGGCCCCAACTCTCTCTCTTTTTCTGTTTTTTTTTTTTTTTTTAGTCACACCTGGTCGTGCTCAGGGATCACTCCTGGTGGTGTGGGGTGACCTTCTGGGGTCCTGGGAATCGAACCCGGGTTGGCTGCAGGCAAGGCGAATGCCTTGGCCCCTGTCCTCTGTCCAGTCCTGACTCACATGTTTTGGTGTCTGGGGCCTGGGGTTCTCAGCAGTTCCCGACTCTCACTCAGAGCCTCTGCCCCTGAGAGGGCCTGTGCCCTAGCTGCCTTCTGTGTGCACAGCAGGGCACTGCGCCAGGTTGGGTCTTGGCCCTTGCCTCCTCCAGCGAGGAAGTCTGGTTTCACAGAGTCAAAGGGCTAGAGCCATAGTCAAGCATGTAGAGCGTTTACCTTGCACACTGCCAACCTGGGTTCCATCTCCAGCATCCCACATGAAACCCTGAGCATTGCCAGGAGTGATCCCTGAGCACCAGCAGGTGTGATCCAAATACGAAAATCAAAATAGTGAAAATAAAGGGAAAGACAAGTATGCACTAACACCAGGGAGGGCTCGCAACTGCGGCACCCTGGCTCACACGCCTGTCTCGTGGCTGCTGGCAGCCCAGGCAGGGGCTGCAGAGGGAGCGCCCGGGACAGGCGCCCCACTCAGCTGTGGCTGGTCCCAGCTCTCCCTAGGGAGGAGGGGGATCCTCCCTTGGGCCTCGAGGAATTCACACACACACACACACACACACACACACACACACACACACACACACAGAGACAATCCTCCGGGGCTGAGTTCTGGGGAGTCTGGCTAGAGCCTAACTGTGTCCTTGTGGAGGCCACTCCCAGACCCCTGCCCCCGGGCCAGCTCTGATCTAGCTGGAGGGTGAGACCGCGGTGGGGAAATGAAGCCCAGCGAGTGGGAGTGGGGGTGAGGGTGACCAAATCAGCAGCTGGAGCCTGAGAGCAGAGGGAGGGGCGGGCAGGACCCAGGATGCAGACCCAGAAGCCTGAACCCCCTAAGCCTCAGGGCCTCCTGCCTCCTTTGGAGTGGCGGGGTGGGACCGTGCCAGGCCCCTCACTGCGGGCAGAGACGGCCTCTAGGACTCGCCGTGGGCTGTAGCCAAGCCGGGCCTACCACCTCCGCCCTGCCCGTTTCCCACGGCGTGCAAAGGGAGGAGGGTGGTTTGTTCCAGCCAGACACAAACAGATTCCAAGCCTCCCCCAGACGAGGCCAAGGGCCGCTGGCCCTGGCAGCCGGGAGCCCAGCCGTCTGTTCTGCAGACGTCCTGTCCCGAGCCGGCCAACCTCCGCCGCTGGTCTCGGGACACGGGCCTTGGTGAGTGAGGCGGTGGGGGGGTGGGGGGGAAGCGTACGGCCAGCCAGGACAGCTGTGTACGGTCAATGCAGAGGGAGCCGCCCGCCCCCCGCCCTGAGTCCAGCTCTGTGTCTGCACGTCGGTCCCTCCCCGCCTTCCCTTGTCCCTTCTCTACATTTGGAAATTGGGGCAAGAAAATTCTGTGCAAGTGATCTGTAGCAGGCCCATGCTCCCTGAAGAGCAGCGGCACCTCTCCCGCCCTGAAGCCACCACCGAGGAGAGTTGGCCTGTACCGGGTGTGGTGTGAGAGGCACAGGGAGGGGTTCCTGCACACAGCTCTGAGGGGGCTCCAAGTGGGGCGATCCGGGCAGACTTCCTGGAGGAGGGAATCTGAGCTGGCCTCAGCGGCTGAATGACTTCTCCGTCGAGTGAATAGTAAAAATTATCAAAAGTTCAAGTGCAGGGGTTAAGGGAGTTTCCTTCCTCGCGGCTGACCCGGGTTCGATCCCCGGAATCGCATATGTTCCTCAGAGCCTGCCAGGAGTGATCCCTGAGCGCCACGGGGTGACTTCAAAACGAAACGAAGCAAAACCAATTCAGTGTGTTTGAGACACGGGGTTTAAGCAGGAGCCCAGGCTGGAGAGGGAGCAGGAAGACAGACAGCCCTGGGAGGTCAGGAGGCTGTGTGTGAGGCCCTACAGACACCACACACACACACACACACACACACACACACACACACCACATGCTGTGCACGCACATACCATACACACTCAGACACACCAGCACAT
This sequence comes from Sorex fumeus, assembly GCF_029834395.1. NCBI lineage: Eukaryota > Metazoa > Chordata > Mammalia > Eulipotyphla > Soricidae > Sorex > Sorex fumeus. The sequence continues at coordinate 3,368,451 of NW_026606124.1, read as the reverse complement.
TCACACACTCACAATCAGACACAGACACCACATGGCAAGCATGCACACACAAATACACACACATAGCTACCGAGAGTATCTCGCCCGCACGGCAGAGCCTGGCAAGCTCCCCGTGACGTATTTGATTTGCCGAACACAGTAACAACAAAGTCTCCAATGGAGACGTGACTGGGCCCGCTCGCGCAAATCGATGAACAACGGGAGGACAGTTTGTTTTTGTTGGCTCTCACATTCACACACTCACACTCAAATTCAGACTCACACACATTCTTACACTCATATACATCCTCTCACACAATGCACTTACATACTCGCCCACACACCCTCACAGTCATACAAACACAAACTCTGACACTGACACACACACTCACACACTCACACATTCTCATACTCACACACTCATACTTACACTCACTCTCACACCGACACACACTCACACACACTCTCACACATTCATTCTCACACTGACACTCACACTCACACACATATACTCACACCCACATACACGCTCACAATCACACTAACACAAACTCCGATTCGGACTCGACACATTCACATACACACTCAAACTCTTACACACACTCTCAACACATTCACACACACACTCACACTCTTACCCACACTTCCACTCTCACACTCACACACTCACATTCAGCCTCACACTCATATGCTCTTGCACACTCACACACACATTCCACTGACCCTCACACTCACACTCGCACACTCACACACACATTCCACTGACTCTCACACTCACACACGCTCACACTCACACTCACTCACTCTCAGACTCACTCACATGTCTTTTGTTGACAATCCAGACTTCATGGAGGAGGGAGACTCTCTCCAAGCCTCGGGTTAGGGTATTTTTCCAAAGCTCTGTGAAGAGGGTGACCCCTTTGGTGTTTGTCAGCCTCTCACCCGGCTCTGCGTCCCCTCCCGTCCCCTCAGCACGGCCTATGCCCCCGAGGCCACCGACTACGACGTGCGGGTGCTGCTGCGCTTCCCACAGCGAGTGAAGAACCAGGGGACCGCCGACTTCCTGCCCAGCCGGCCCAAGCACACCTGGGAGTGGCACAGCTGCCACCAGTGAGTCCTCCCCAGAGTCCTCCCTGCAGCCCCTCAGGGCCGCCCCATCCGGACAGGAATGTTCGGGATAGAGGGACCCCGGAGGCTGTGTGTGGAGGGTGGAGGGAGCCCAGAGAGGAGACCCTAGCGTGTCCCCGAAGGTGGGGTCAGCAGGGGGCGCTCTCTAGGACACGGGGACCCAGGAGCCCCAGGCGCCCCCCCCCCAGCTGACCCCAGGAGGGTCCCTGGGCCTGGCTCCAGGAGTTCAGAGTGACCAGCCCCACCCTCTCTCCCACGCCAGACATTACCACAGCATGGACGAGTTCAGCCACTATGACCTGCTGGACGCAGGCACGGGCAGGAAGGTAGCTGAGGGCCACAAGGCCAGCTTCTGCCTGGAGGACAGCACCTGTGACTTTGGCAACCTGAAGCGCTACGCGTGCACCTCTCACACGCAGGTGCGGCCGGGAGGGGGCGTGGGGCGGCCGCGGGGCGCAGGTGCCAGGGCTGCGTGACAGCCAGGCCCGTGGTCAGCGATGGGTGCCTGGCCCTTCCCTCGCCTGTCCCCTCCCACCGACCCTCCTTCGGCCCAGACGTTCCTGGGGGGCCATTCCCCCATCCCCCACCTGTCACTGTCCCTCTCCCAGCTCACTTCATGCCCCTCCTGCCACTTGGCGCTCGCTCTCCCCCATCTCCTCTCCCTCTCTCTCCCTCTCTCACGCCCTTTCCCTCTTTTCCCTCCCCCCCTCTTTTCTCTCCCTCCTTCTCTCTTCTCTCTCTCTCCTCTCATCTCTCCCCTGGGGTCTCAGGAAGGAGAAGCCCCCTCTGACTAGCCTCAGGGCCAAGGTCGGGGCACAGAGGCGGGACTGGGGGCGCCCTGGTGCGTATACAGGGTCCCCTCCTCCATTCCTCCACCCCGTCTCTGCGCTGGCCCACCACAGGGCCTGAGCCCAGGCTGCTATGACACGTACAACGCGGACATCGACTGCCAGTGGATCGACATCACCGACGTGCAGCCGGGCAACTACATCCTCAAGGTGGGTGTGACCTCCCCCGCGACCCGCTGCCACCCTGCTCTGGCTGCGCCCCAGGGTGGGTGGATCCTGGGTGGACCCTGGCTGTGCGAGGCGGGAGCAGGTGGCCATTCAGCTTCCCAGAGTGACGAGAGTGGGGGGGGAGGGGGGGCGGGTACCCGAGAGGTAGCACAGCAGCACGGCGCTTGCTCTACATGCAGCCAACCTGGGTTTGATCCCTGATACCCCATGGGTGCCAGCTGGAAATAGGCCCTGAGCATCGTGGGGTGTCACCCCAAAACAATAACAGACCAACCCACGAAACGCAGAGTGACAGCCTCCCTGGGGGGTGGTCCCTGCCCAGGTGGTAGGCAGGCCAGGCCAGGGACGATCTCAGAAAGAAACTCAGTTTCTCTTCATGACTCTTTGGGTCTGGAGGTCCCAGAATCGCCTCCTCCCCCGCCTGTGCACACGACCCCCCAGTGCCTGTTTTCCCTGGGGGATACGTAGGAAAGTGTGACAGAGACACAAGCCGCCCTAGGGTGTGGGCACAGGACACGGGTCGGCACCCTGCCCTGCTGTGTGCCGGGAGGTGGGATCATTTCCCGGCTCCCCTGGAGCCACCTGGAAGAGCAGTGAGGGAGGCTGGGGGCAGCGTGTGTGCAGAGGGGGACCCTGGGGCTCCAGGCAGGGCCCATCCCGGGCAGCATGGGCGCAGAGTGTCACTGAGCAGCTGTGCGCAGCTGGGCCTGTCCAGGTCCCCTTCCCTTTCCCACTGTTGCCTGCACTGCTGACATGCACGAGGTCCCAGCAGCGCCAGGGCGGGGGTCTCCGCCCCTCAGCAGCAGCAGCTTCTGCCTCAGTGCTCTGCAGGGGACGCAGCCGGGTCCCACACTGGGTCTAGAGTACGGGCTGCTTTGTGGCCAGGGGGCAGGCGTCCATCCGGCCATCTGACGGGCCCTGCCTGGCCCTTCACTCCGTCTGTGTTTTCTGAGGCCCTGGCTCTGCCCCCCGGTGCCAGCTCCCCCCGGCCTGGCCGGGCTCATGACAGGGTGGCTGCCGTTTCTGTGCCCCCAGCGGTCTGCTCCTCCTTCCCTCCCTGAACCCGTGTCTCTCACTTTCCATCTGTCTCCATGGCCTTGCTCCATCGCCCCATCTGTCACCTCTGTGTCTGTCTGCCGGCCGCCCGGCCACCTGGATGGTAACCCACGGCCCGACGAGACCCCATCCCCGCTGTCCCCTCCCTAGGTGCACGTGAACCCCAAGTATGCTGTTCTGGAGTCCGACTTCACCAACAACGTGGTGAGGTGTAACATTCACTACACGGGCCGCTATGTTTCCACCACAAACTGCAAAATCGTCCAGTAAGTTCCCCTTCAGCCCCTGTGTCGGGAGTCCTCGTCCCACCCAGGGACAGGGGCCGGGAGTCTGCACGCTGGTCACCTGCAAGGACGAGCAAGCTGGGCAGGACCATGCCTGTGGGCAGAGAGATCAGGGCTCAGGCTTCCTGCGAGTGACTCGGGAAGGCCCCTTGGGCAGCGGTGTTGGGGGGGTGGGCCCTGTGACCCGCCCCTCTGGGCTGTGAGGGCGGGAGCCTGGCGTAGCAGCTGGGGGACCGGCCCCGCCTTTCCTTATCAAGGGTGCGAATTCCAGGGCCCAGACTAGAAGTGATTCTGTTTGGAACCAGCTGGTCCCCAGGCCCAGTTTTCCAAGTAGTAGATGAGCCCTGAGCTGAGGGCCCTGAGACAGGAGGCTGCTGGCCAGTCCCCACAGCAGGTACCCTCAGCGGTGCCCTGTGCCACCGAAGCTCTGGCCCCCATCCCTGGCCCCCTGACCCCCAGCAGATTGGGTTTCCACCTCCCACTGCTGGCCACTGCGGCTGTTGCTGCCCTAGGCTTACCCCCTTGGTGCCTGATGCCCCAGGCTGCTGGGCCCAACCCCCCCCCCCCCCCCACACACACACACACACAGAGACTCATGGAGAAACCCCAGCCCATTCCTCGGGGTGTGAAATTGTTTGTCCCAGCCAATGCAAGTCTTTCCTCTGGAGGAGTGGGGGAGAGGGAGGAAAGGAGGGAGGGAAAGGAGAGAGGAAGAGGGAGGAGGAGAGAGAGAGGGGGAAAGAGGAAGAGAGAAGGAGAGGGAGAGAGAAAGAGGGAGAGGGAGAGGGAGAGAGGGAGAAAGTGGAGGAGAGAGAGAAGGAGGGAGAGAGAGAGGGAGAGAGGGGCAGAGAGAGGGAGGGAGAAGTAAGAGAGAGGTAGAGCAAGAAAGGAGCTTTGGGATATCAGGGGAGAAGGGGCTCCTTAGCTGGGCACAGAGGCCCAGGGCAGCACGTGGCCACAGGGGACAGGCACAGGAGGATCAGCCCCGAAGCAGTTGTGTGGTGAAGATGGGATGTTCACAGACAGTTCTCTCACCCTAGCATGCTACCCCCAGGCCAGCCGTTCTCCCCCTGCCCGCACCCCAACACACACACACACACACACACACACACACACACACACACGCACGCACACGCACACATGCACATGCACACATGCACGCACGCACACACGCGCACACACCCCTCAGCATGAACATCAAACCCGAGACACTGGCCCTGTCATTCAAGGCAGGGCGCAGTTCCCTCAGTGGTGCCCTGTGCCACCGAAGCTCTGGCCCCCATCCCTGGCCCCCTGACCCCTGGTAGACTGGGTTTCCAGCACCTTCTCACTCCTCAGGGCCTGTCCCCTTGAGACTCCAGGGTCAGCTAAATGGCCCCGTTTTCTGGGAATCAATTCTGGGGGAAAGGAAGGGAGAAGCAAGGCAGGAAGGGACAGAGAAAGAGGGACGTGGGGCGGGGGGCCATGGTAGGGGCTCCCGCTGCTGGACCCTCTGGATACACCCTGGACTGCCCGGGCTGTGGGGGCGGGGAGGTTACATAAGTGCCTGGCCGGCTGGGGCCCACAGGCCTGGCCTAGCTGTCCGCAGGCAGGCGCGCACAGGAAGTGGATGGATGAAGCATTCCCAGAAGGGCCGCAGGACCGAGGCTTGTGGGTTTTGATCATGTTTCTGAAGAGGAAAAGGAAACTTTTTTTTTTTAAGTACTAATTTAAAAAACCAAGGAAGTATTCCCAGACCTCAGCGGCTCTGTAACTGCCCAGACAACGTGTAGCGTTCAGAGTGTGGGCAGGAATTGGGGCGGGGGGGGGGGGGGGCAAATGCCGCCCCTCAAAGGGGCAGCGGGGGAGCCGGGCTGCTGTGCCCCAGCCGGCCCCTCTAGGCCAGGATCTGGGGAAACCGGAGGGGCCGGGTGTCAGGTCACTGAGCGGGGGGCTCTGCTCACTCCCCTCTTCTCTCTCCCTCTGTCTCAGATCCTGATCCCGGAGGAGGACGGCGGCCACTCACCCTCCCCTGTGGCCCTGTGGCCCCAGGCAGCCCCCCACCAGCACCAGCCTCCTCGAGGGGGCCAGCACCCCTCCCAGGCAAGGGCAGCTGGACACTGGGGCCCCTCCCCGCTGGCTCCAGGGAGCCGAGGAACCAGACCACAGGGGCCCAGCCGGACCCCCTTTGTACTTAACCTTCCTTTTCTCTACAATGTTCCTTTGTCCGTTTTTACTTTTTATATTTTGGCCCCTACACAGAACAAGAGTGCCCGGGATTGGGTTCTGAATAAAAAGGGTTTTCGACTCTGGGGTTCAGCTGGTGGGCGCTGGCTGGGCCCAGCGGGGGCCCCTGCACTTGGGTCCTCCCAAGCAGCGGGTGCAGTGGGCAGCCCCTGGAGCATGCACCCAGCCTCCTGTGTGGCCCTGGGTCCAGCCCACTGGGTGGGGTGGGAGGTACAGCCTGCCGCCCCCGCCCCCAGCCCTGTCCTCACGGCTCTTGCATCTTCTCATGTCCCCCAACTTCCAGCCTTATGGTGCCTGGCACCCACCCACCTACCCTGGGCACGAGGAGCAGACACTTCCCGCTCTCAGGGAGCAGAGAGGGACACCCACGAACGCCCACTCTAGGGAGACAGCCTCTGAGCAATGGTGGCACCTCTGCACGGGAGGTGGCATTTTCCTGTGTTCCAGGTGTCCCCAGGCAGGGAGTGGGGCGTGAGGGTGCGAGATGAGGGGTGCCAGCACCACAGGCCAGGACCAGACCCCAGGGGTGCAATGCTCGGGGCCCCCTCTGGCCCCTGCACTCGCCCTACGGGGGCTTAAGCTGAGAAAGACAACTGGGTGCGGGGAGAGGTGGTGAGTCCTCAGGGACACACTGATAGGCAGTGGGGAACCTTCCCAGGAGCTTGGGGTGGGTGTCCCCCGGCCTGCTGTGGGGGCAGCGACTCCTGAGCCAATCCCTGCACAGTGGCAGGACCCCCCCCCCGCCAGGTAGAGGCCTAGTGGGGGAGCCGCAGAGCCCGCCTCCACGCACCAGAGAAGATGGGGTGTCCACTGGAGAGAACAGGGTGATGCCCCCCTGAGCGTGTGGCTCCCTGCTCTGGCCCGCAAGACCCTCTGGAAGGGAGTTGGGGCTCCCCCACCGGGGGGCTATGCCTGACACAGCAGTTGGCTCTCCAGGGTTGCCAGGCGGGGGGCTAGGACCTGCCCTGGGAGTGAGGAGGGAAAGGGAAGGGGGGCAGGAGGCAGCCAGGGAAGAGAGACCCCCCACCGCAGCCCGCTTTGCCTCAGCCTCCTGAGGTTCTCCTGGAGGCTCCCCTTGACCCCCGCCCCCCGCTGAGCCCCCTTGTTCCCTTAAATTCTGGGGCACTGTTAAGCTCACCCATGTCTCCCCACCCCCACCCCTACTAAGGAAGTCGGCTCTGGCTCTGGAGGAGGTTGGTTCCAGCCAGGCAGGGCCAGAGCGGCCACAGCCGGAGGAGCAAGGGTGGTCACTAGCCACCCTCCCTGCCCGCACCTGGCCATCGCTTTCTAAGAACTCCTTGCGGGGGAGCCTGGCTGGCGGGGTCGTAGTGCCAGTCAGCCCCAGCGTCCAGTTGGGTGGCAGTGCCTGTGTGCATCAAAGCCCAGAGGCTCCCAGCGGAAGCCCTCGCGGGCAGGCGGGCCTCCCGCGCCCCCAAGGCTGGGCCCCAGAACCCCACAAACCACTGCCATTTGCGAAGAGTGGAAGAAGCGGGTGGCGGCTGTGGCGGGTGGCGTGTGGCGTGTGGCGTGTGGCGGACTGTCTGGCCAGGCTAATGCGCCTCTGCTGGCCCAAGGCCGGCTCCTGGGTCTCCAGGGCTACAGCTGGGATGGAAGAGCCAGAGGATGAGGAGGGAGAGGTGGAAGGGGTGGGGGTGGAGGGAAGCCGGGGGCCAGCCTGGGGCACCGGTTGCAGGAGGCCTGAGTGGCAGCCAGGCAGGCTGACAGGGACCCCAAAGACAGTGCCCAGTAGAAGTGGGGGCTCAGGGTGCTTGGGGAGAGGGTGAGGTGGGGAAGCAAGGGCAGGGGGCACTTGGGGGGATGAGGTGCAGCAACTTTGTACACCCAAACCAAGTTAACACTATTGTAATCATGTTATCTAAACTAATAATAAAAGAAATACTAAGTGAGGATATACCCTACAGCTCTGGGGCGCCGCTGGGCAAGGCCATGGGCGTGAACAGGGCGGGGTGTGGGGGACAGAGGTGGGCATAGCCCAACGGGCAAAGCCTACCTCGCTTATCCTCTGCCCACCTGGCCAGGCCCTTCTCCCAATATGCCCCTTAACCCTGTGATCCCTGGCACCTAGTACAGTCCCCCTAGCATGCCAAGAGTGATCCCGGAGTGCAGAGCCAGGTGTGCCCCTCCCCTGCCCCAACAAAGCAACAGAAACCCACCAAGACGCGCCTTTCCCTGAGCAGCAGCGCCCTGGGTGCAGGGCCGCAGGTGGAAACACTTTTCCAGTCTCCCCCACTGGGATGACAGAGCTGAGGTGTGTCCTATGAGGAGGTGGGCTTTGAGAGTCTTAACTGTGGAGATGATTCTTTAGGGGAAAGGGGACAGCTCCTGCTGGGGGGGGCGGGGGGGGCTGAAAACCAAGTGTACCGTTTCATCAACGCTTCATCAGGGATGCCTGGTCCTGGACACTTCAAGCACTCAAGGGCCAGCCCTCCCCAGTTCTGGCGGTCTGGGGGCCTCTGGCCCCTCCCCCACACAGGCTACACCCTAAAGCCCACATGCCCTGGCCAGTCTCCAGAGTCTCTTCTTCCTCCTTGTCAGCTGATGTCTGAACTGCCGTATCTCCTCACCTTCCTGGAGAGACAAGGGGCCCAGGCCCCCTCCAGGCTCCCCACAACCCCCCGGGGACAGGCCCTCCCCGCCTCTCCTCTCTGTGGTTGTATCACGTACCAGCGGCTGCAACCGCAGTATTTGTCGGAAAACACCACAACCCTCCCTGAGCCCCCACCCACCCCAAGGAACCCCCAGATGGAGACAGACAGGCGGTGCCTGTGGGCAGCCTGGCCAGCAGCCTAACTCGGCCTGCGGATGTGGGTCAGGACAACAGCCAGAACCGCGGGGCGGAGAGCACGGGGGCGGGGGGGGGGGGGCATCCTGGGAGAGCCAACACCGCGGGCTCGAGTGCAGGGGAGGGGCAGGCGGGGGCTCGCTTATGGTGTGCCCTGACTCTGTAAAGTTGCTTCTTCGTTTTCTTCAGGGCAGGTCTTTCTAGTTGAAATTGAAATTAAAAGGAGCCCTGACTGGCTCATGAACGGGGCATCCAGTGCTCAGCACCACACACCATCCCTGCCACCTCCAGAGCTCACGCAGGGCTGGAAGGACCCTGCAGATGGACATCGCTGCTTCCTGCAAAGCTGGGGCACCAGACACGGCTCAGCTGTGCTCCCCAGAGCCCCCCCCCCCGCCCCCAGGAGTGGGGATTCTGTCCAGAGACACTGCTCATTCCCACTCTCCTGGGGCTCCCTGTGTCCACTGGCTCTCCCCCACCCAAGGGCTGCCTTCCATCAGCCCTCAGCATCCCATGGTTCACAGAGACCACCTCAGATCTTAGCCCTTGGGGTGAGGAGGCCCCAAGTCCCTTGTAGGGACAGACAGAGAAAAGGACAGTTGGGAATCCCTTGAGACAGGTGGGGAGAGAGAAGTTCAGTGCTCATAGGGGAAGCGGGGCCCTGAGCACTAGCCTGGGGCCGCCCATTTCATCTCCACAAGGACCCTGGCCCAGAGGCATGGCTGGAATCCCCAGGACTTCTTTCCAAGTGGGAAAAGGAGGCAAAGATCAGCCAGCTCTGTGAATTCCTCAGTTCCCGGAAGTGCTGGGAGCCAAAGCAGGCAATGTCTGGAGACAGGGGTGTGGCTGCCGCGGGGTCCTCCAAGGCCCCAGACCCAGCACAGACAGACAGCTTTCCCTGCTTTGAAGCACAGCAGGCAGGCTGGGCAAGCCCCAGTCCTCAGTCCTCCCCGCTGCCCTCCTGACTGGGGGAAAGGACAGCTGGGGACCAGCTGCCCCAGGAGAAGCAGAGTCCTCCTAGGTGTAAATCAGAATGCTCCTAGATGGACTCTGATATACCGTTAGATTGTTCTAGATGGGCTGGGGATGGGAGGGGGACATCAAGACACAGAAACAGTTAGTTCCTCTAGTCCAGGAGAGCCCGGCAAGCTACCGAGAGTATTCGATATGCCAGACACAGTAACAACAAAGTCTCCAATGGAGACGTTACTGGGCCCGCTTGAGCAAATCGATGATCAACGGGAGGGCCTTTACTTTACTTAGTCCAGGAAAATACTAACACAAGCCAGGTTAGAAAGGGGAACATGCAGCCAGAGAGGTTGGGCAGGGGTTAAGGCGCTTGCCTTGCATGCTGCTGACCTGAGTTTGATCCCCAGAACCCCATTTGGTCCCCCAAGCCCCTCCAGACTCTGCCCTTGAATGCAGAGCCAGGAGTAAGTCCTGTACACAGCTGGGTGTGGTCCAAAACACGAAGAAAGAAGAAAGGTAATACAAAAATGACCACGGAGATGACTTTTTTAATTTAATAGAATAGGGGTTGGAGTGACAGAACAGCAGGTAGGGCACTACCTTACACAGCCAGGAGTTGACTCCTGGTACCCAGTATGGTCCTCTGAGTCCCACCAGGTTGATCCCTGAGCACAGAGACAGGAATAAGTCCCGAGCATTGCCAGGTCTGGCCAAAATAAATAAATAAATAAACAAAAACAAATTTAATAGAATAGTCCCTAAGACTTAATGCTTATAAACAGAAACGTTTCAACATTAAGTAATAATTATCTTGGAAAAGTTTACTAATTACCACACTTGTCTTAATGGATTAAAAAAAAAACAACGGAGGTTTGCCACCATGTCGACTCACCCACCCTGCTCCACCAAATCCCAACTAAATCTCCCAGGAGAGGCAGCCGAGCAGCTAAACCTTACTGAATTGCCAACTCTGGCAGTTGAAGATGCTGAGTGACCATGGGGGGCTGGCCCAGACTGCCCACAGCACGGGCAGTCGCCTCCAACCCAGCACTACAGCTACGCGGGGCCCTCAGCACCACCACCTCATGGATATTCTCTGCAGAGACAGCGGTCTCTGAGTAATTTCAGGTGCCAGCGACTGGGCTGAGAACTCGGTTCCCCCACCCACTTCCGTAGTCGGCTGGGCCATCTCTCCCCTGCTCCACACTTCCCAAGCCCAGCAGCCCCGCCACCACCCACATCCTTGGCCCAGGCCACGCGCGGAGCTGGAAGGATCTGGACCATGAGGTCCCGTATGCTGCATGCAGCCTCCTGGAGAAACAAAAAGCTTAATACATTCTTAGACAAGGACTCACCAGCCCTGCAGTCACATTTAACAAAGTTCGAATCATTTATTTTCTAAACTTTTTTTATTTTCTCAATTTTTTCTGAATTTATTTTCTAGATAAATTTATCTCTAGATTTTAATATTGCAACTTTGTTTTTTTTTTTTTTTTGCTTTTTTGGTCACACCTGGAGATGCACAGGGGTTACTCTTGGTTCTGCACTCAGGAATTACCCCTGGTGGTGCTCAGGGGACCATATGGGATGCTGGGAATCAAACCGGGTTGGCCGAGTACGAGGCAAACGCCTACCCGCTGTGCTATTGCTCCAGCCCCTGTTATCAACCCAGGTATGTGGGACCCGGGGAGTAGATCTCCAAGCCTGCTCGGATTGGGATGGGCCTCCTCCACCCAGATACCCCCATCTTACAGTATGTAGGCGTTACACCCACCAACTGCCCCTGGGCGCTGTGTAATCCCATCAACGGCCAAGACCCAAAGACTATAAAACCCAGCTCCAGGAAGTGCGTGGCCACATTCGAGGCCACGCGACATCTTATAGTTCTCACTCCAGGGAACCTGGCAGGCTACCAAAAGTATCCTGCCCACACGGCAGAGTCTGGCAAACTCCCTGTGGCATATTCAATATGCCAAAAACCAGTAACAATGATGGGTCTCATTCTCCTGACCCTGAAAGAGACTCGAATGTGGCACGTTCTAAAATCTCAGGGCTAGGACGAAAGAGATGTTACTGATGCCTGCTCGAGGCAATCGATGAACAACAGGATGACAATGATATTATACACACACACACAAACACACATATTAAATTGTTTTCTATATTATATATTATACACACACACACAAGAAATTTTTGGAGTTGCCATCCTAACAAAAGTACAAGGCCTGGGCAGTCCATAGGTCAGGTGAAATACATTCTCTTGTATTTCTAATATAAACATGTAATACTATCAGTTCCCCTGAACACTGCTTTAAACTGTGTCCCAAAAAAAGTTTGATATGAATTCTTTTTATTTAGATTAAATTAAAATATTTAATAATATAGCACAGCAGGTGGGGCGTTTGCCTTGCACTCAGCCGACCCGGGTTTGATTCCTCCATCCCTCTCAGAGAGCCTGGCAAGCCACCGAGAGTATCCCATCAGCAGGGCAGAGCCTGGCAAGCTCCCCGCGGTATGTTTGATATGCCGAAAAAACAGTAATAACAAGTCTCACAATGGAGGCGTTACTGGTGCCCTCTTGAGCAAATCGATGAACAACGGGAGGACAGTGCTACAATGCACAGAAGCTAAAGCACTTTCCTTGCATGAAGCCAAGCATAGTTTGACCCAGCGCCACACAGGGCCCCCTGAACACCAGCGAACAATCTGTGAGCACAGCGCCATCATTTCCACATTGTTGAAACTCCACAGCAAATGGGGCAATTGATGAGCTCACTGTATGCTCCTGAATAGGGTTGCTGTGTGTGTCTGTATGTGTGTGTTTTTCTGTGTGTTGGCGGTGGGGGTTGTCACACCCAGCTATGCTCAGGAGTTACCCTTGACTCTGCACTCAGGAACTACTCCTGACAGTGCTCAAGGGACCATATGGGATGCTGGGGATCAAAACCCTATTGGCCACATGCAAGGCAAATGCCCTTACCCCCCGCGCTATCTCTCAAGTCCCAATATTGTCTTTTTAAAAAAAATCTTTTCTACTGTACCTCATGGTGTCTAATAAAAATTTTTTTAAAAATCTTTTCTAGTAGGTATGTCATGGTATTTTACCGTGGTTTTCATTCTCGTCTCCCTAATGACAATAAAGTTAAGCATCTGTTCATGCACATACTTCCCATTGCATCTCATCTCTGATAAAGTTTCTGTTCAAATTCTTGCCTATTTGTAATTGATTTTTCTGTCTTCTTATTGAGTTGGAAGACTTCCGTATCTGATCTGGACCCAAGTTCCTTATCACTTGTGTGTTTTGCAAATATTTCCTCCAGTTCTGTGGTTTATATTTTTATGTACTAGTACCTTTAGAGCAGCAGATGTTTTTCATTTTGGTGAAATCCAACATACTGTTTCTTTCTTTCATGGGTTGTACTATTTATCCTATCTAAGAAATCTCTCCCTAAACCAGGCCACAAGGCATTCTCCTGGATTTCTAATATAAACATGTAATGTATCAGTTCCCCTGAGCACTGCTTTAAACTGAGTCCCAAAAAAGTTTGATATGAATTATTTTTATGTACATTTAATTAAAATACCTAATTTCTCTTAGGGCCAGAGAAATAGTACAGCAGGGAGGGTGTTTGCCTTGCACATGGCCGATCTGGCTTCAATCTGGCCATCCCATATGGTCCACTAAGCCCACGAGGAGTGATCTCTGAGCATGGAGCCAGAAGCACCACCGGGTGTGGCTTGCAAACCAAAAACTAAAACCAAATAGAACACCTACTTATTCTCATGATGTATTCCCTGTTTCGATTTGTTTCGTGTGTGTGTGTGTGTGTGTGTGTGTGTGTGTTTTGGTGGGGGAGGCCAGTGGACCACATCCAGTGGTGCTCAGGGCTTACTTTTGGCTTTGGTAGGGGTTGGAGGGAGGTCAGATGAACCATATGTGGTACCAGGGATTAGACCAGTATTGGCCAACTTGAGGACAAGCACCTT